>NW_016813249.1:386000-391160 GCF_001698545.2 Rhinopithecus bieti
TTCTTCCCTCCCTCCCTCCCTCCTTCCCTCTCTTTCTTCCTTCCTTTCCTCTTGGGCCATTTTTTCCTTAAATGTTGGTGATTTTTGCCCTTTACTTCTCCCTCTATGTGCTTTCTACCTATTCGTGTAACTTCATTTACCTTCTGTGTGCCATCTTTGTAATCAGTGTCTGTGGTACTGACTTCTCTCTCTAAGCACCTCTGTTTTCTAGATATCTATACTTACTATTTTTGCAGAATATGGGATTCAACATATGTGAAACAAATTTATGAATTCTCCATGCAGATCAATTCCTGATACTTTAAATACTATCTCTAATAGTGATGTCAGCATTCAACTAGTTTTTGAGGCTGGAACCTTTGTAGTCATTCTCTGCATATTTTTCTCTTTGTTTCAGGTTCATGTGATCCGGGAGGTAGCTTCCATGGCAAAAGAAAAGCTTGGAGTATCTTGTGAAGTCATTGATCTGAGGACTATAATACCTTGGGATGTGGACACAGTTTGTAAGGTATGAATATAATGGTGATAGAATGTCATTTCCCTGAAACTTTTGGCCAAATATGCTGTATATTTGCAAATAATTCTTCTGAAATTGTGAGCTATGTGAGCATTTTCAATTGATTTACAAGTTTTAAATTTGCAGCATGAAAGAAAGTTGTATAAACAGCTTCATACTCAAGGAAACAAATCACTATAGAATTTATTTTTCCTCCTGTAGTTTTCTCTGTTTAAAATACTACAAAACAGGGTCCTTTATGCAGTCACCTTGGGTTAAGTTGTGTGAGTCATGGAGGATATCAAGGATGCCGAAGGCACCTGTGTTTTTGACTTCTTATTAGTTATGGTTCACTTAGCTAGGTTTAATTTAGTCAGGTAAATTAAGTGATTTGGCTGAATTTTCATTTATCTTCTCTCCAAAAGTAATGGGGATGGATTTTTTTTTTATTTTTTTAAATAACTCTGTATATAGTCTTATTCTGAGGGTTACAGTCTAAGGTTTGTGTGGAGATTCTGGCTGCTCTAATGTACAGTTTCTATCTAAGTAGTCTCATGACCTTTGACCTGATTACATTGGTCTTCTTTTTACTGTTAAGATTTACATAGCCAGTTCCCTCTTACGAATATAGTTTAGTTCTCATTTACCTCTTTATATCCAATGTCTTTCACACCAATGTCAACATAATTTAAGAAGCATCTATTTTCATATTGATACAAAGAAGGTTAAGCCCTCTTTTTGTAATAGTCTTATCAATTAAGACTAGCTACATGTATTGTAAATTATATGTACCTAGTCTTACTAGATAAGTACAATAGATATATGTACGATTAATAGATATATGTACAATTACGTGTAAAATTGTGGGAAACAATGACATGTATTATTTTTTCTTGATTTACTGCTATAGTCGTAAGACATAGGGCATTTTATATTTACCACTTTTAAGAGCTTTGGCATTCTCATAGCTTTTACAGGCTATTTCTTGGGTTAGTTACATGAAAATAACGTGCAGATACTACTGCTGTAAAAGCATAGCCTGGGATGTTTTTAGGTGAAGAGTGCTTTATAATTTAGTAGAAGATGTAAGATTTGTTATAGTAACAAAGTTCCGAAGACTCACTTGACACCATCTAAACACTTGACATGCTTACAAATGGTTTCAACAATATCCCGAGCCATTCTATTTGTAGTTGCTGTAATTAAGAGCAATATTTCAAACTGAGATATTCATAGCTTCATGAAAATAATTTAATGCTTTTTGCAGGCATTTTCACATCAAGTCAGATACTGGGTTTTCTTTCAAATAGCCAAATGTTCCAAATTATAGTTAAAGTAGAGTTGGCTTCTTGTTTGCAACATGTATCCACCACTTATCTTGGGGTTTGTATTTTTAGTGTAGATGGTGGTTTTACATGGGGATATGATGTTTTGTCATGGTGCAGTGTAGGGGGCATTTACATATGATCAGAGCAAGCCCTTTTAGAACTTTATTTACATATGTATATATATAACCTTAACATTCAAAAAGCATTTTTGTAGCAGCTTATGGTAAAGCACAAGTATACTCATACTTCATTTTGGCAACCGTGGAAGCAAAGAGAGGAGAGGTAGGGGAAGAAAGAACGGTGAAGTTGTTTATATTTACATCGATATCGGTTTGCTTTTGCATCACTGTGTTAAATCTACTGGTTGCATCTTTGTCTTATCCTAGAATGCAGATCCATTTTCCTTAGGGCTGTATCCTACTGGGAAGATGAAAGAGGAGACAAACAATCTCTACTGAATGAGAAAGTGATGTATCAGACCTCGGACTTATTAGCATCATTATTTTGTTTTGTTTTGGGATGCGTTCATCTGGTTGTGACAGTGAAAACCAGCTTCTTGATTGCTTTGGGTCTATTGGAGACTTTCTTCATTGCTGATGATGGTACCTCTCCTGTTTTCTTTTGATGTATCAAAAGAGGTAAAATTTTGGTACTTAGCTTTTTCCTCCTAGGATTTAGAGATGATTTTAAAGAAGAGGGCCCTATAACCAAATATTTATATTGAAAATGAGGGTTTTTTTTTTCCCCAGAGTGAAGCTTTTAAATTCATCTTGATAAATTCTATAGTAACCAAAATTTGTGTTATAATCTCTTTTAATTAGCTGTGTTTTATCAGTTGTTTTTGTTTTATGACTCGTTAGATCCCTCAGTTTTATTCATTATGTGTTAGCTAAACCCCAATATATATCTTTTGGAATACCTAATCGAGAAAAGAAAGCATATTAAAAGCAAAAATGATTTGTTGAACACATATATTAACATACTCTACACACTAAAATGACTCTGGGACACTTGAGGAATTCATACTTCTTGCTTAATCCTTGATACATGGTTTGGAAGTTATAAAACAACATAAATAGTTACTCAGGGATAGAGAAAGGAACAGAGTCTTTGATTGTTGCTCAAGGGAGTTACAAAATTAGAGACTTAAATGGGCCTAAGAAACCACAGCTAGTTTTTCCACTCAATGGTGAACTTGATATTAAAAAGCTAAGCTGGAGACTTCTGAAAAGCACAGTAGAAAATTCTTGAGTTTAGAGGTGCTTAAGAGACAGATACCTACCCTGTGCCATGGGTGTGTATGTGTGTGTGGAAGTAGATTGGCTTAAGAGAATCAGCTGTGTGAGTTCAAAGCCCTGAAATGAGTGGCACGTTGAAACTGATGACCTATAACTGCATTTTAGTTGGCTACACTTGCTATTTGGTCTCAACTAGGTGTGTAGAATCCAGGTGTATAGAACTCATTTTGTGGGGCTGTAGTGACAACATTGAAATTTTGAGGGGAGTTAGACACATACTTTAACTTTCTCTCAAAATATTTGCCAAATTCTAAAGGTGTGAATGGTGAAAGGTAAGTAGAAAATATCTGGAAAGTGAAGCTATCACTTGATAATGAAGTGACAAAGACCAATCATACTCTCAACTGAAAGCCATGGTGAGTTAGGTCTTACAATTAGAGGCAAACCAGATGTAGACCAGGTCATCTCAAACCCACAACACAGCCTCTACCCCTTTGAGTTTTTTTATTGAATTATGTACTTTTACTCTATCTGTCCAGCAGAGCAAGGAGTCAATCCTCTCATTATCAGGAGATCGAGACCATCCTGGCTAACACTGTGAAACCCCGTCTCTACTAAAAAATACAAAAAACTAGCCGGGCGAGGTGGCGGGCGCCTGTAGTCCCAGCTACTCGGGAGGCCGAGGCAGGAGAATGGTGTAAACCCGGGAGGCGGAGCTTGCAGTGAGCTGAGATCCGGCCACTGCACTCCAGCCCGGGCGACAGAGCGAGACTCCGTCTCAAAAAAAAAAAAAAAAAAAACAGCATTCAATAAAAAACTATTAAGTAGATGAAGAGACAGGAGTATTTGAGCAATAACAAAGAAGAAACAAATAATAAAAAGCAGAAACACAGCTGATCCAGATATTGGAGTTAGCAGACAAGGACGTCTTGATTGTTATGCTTAGGAACACAGAGAAAATAAGGAACAAAAGAGGTAAGAGGGTAGAGAATTACGTAGAGAACTGGGTGTGTGCATGTGTACATGTATATGGATCAAGTAAACTTTGTGGAGCCATCAAAAAAATATGTATCTGACAATAAGAACTCAATGAATAGGCTTATAACTTATTGGACTCAGTAGATGATAGCAATAATGAACTGGAAGGCTAGTTAATAGAAAATGTCCACACTGAAGCACAAGTCAGAAAAAGGATAAAGCACATTTGGGATCTGGTCAAAGATGTCTTATATACAATTTGAATTCCAGAAAAAGAAAAGAGAGAAAATCAGCAACAATATCTAAAAAAAAATTTCTCATGAAAGTTTCAGAACATCATTACACAAGCTTTGTTAACGTTTAAGAAGATTATATTCAAAGAAAACCACACCTGTATGCACAATGGCATGACATCTTAAATTGCTAACTATGCTAGCCCACAATTCTATACTTAGTGAAAATATCTTTTTAAAATTAAGATGAAAAAAATAGTTTAGGCAAATAGAAATTGAGAGAATTTATCACTAGCAGGCTCTCACTAAAAGAAGGTACTGCAAGGGAGCTCCCTTTGGCAGAAGGAAAATGATCGTAAAAGAAAATATGGAGGAGAGCATACACTGTAGCTCAGGATTGATTGTCCAAAATAGTACTGATAATTTTCTGTGAAAGTTTAAGTTTAGTGAAGTTTAAATTAAATATATGGAATTGAAATGTAAGACAATAAAAACACAAAAGCCAGGGGGTCTTACATGGAGTTAAAATATTCTGTTGTTCTAGGATTATTATGAAGTGTAATGTTCTAATTAGGTTTTAATCAAGGATACAAGTTTTAATCTCCAGTGTAACGACTGAAATAACAGTGAAAGAATGCAAAGCTAGCAAGTTAGTAAGAGAACTATAAATTAATAAAAATATTTAGTTAATCCAAAATAAAGAAATAAGTATAAAAAATGCATGGGTCAATAGATAACAGATGATAAGATGATATAAACCCAAATATAGAAGTAATTAAATACAAAAAGATTAAATAAACCTAGTAAAAGTCTAAAGATCCTCAGACTTCATGAAAAACAACTACCGGAGGGGGGCGGAGCAAGATGGCCGAATAGGAACAGCTCCA
>NW_016813249.1:392489-405983 GCF_001698545.2 Rhinopithecus bieti
GAATTGATGGGTGCTGACGAGTTGATGGGTGCAGCACACCAACATGGCATAAGTATACATATGTAACAAACCTGCACGTTATGCACATGTACCCTAGAACTTAAAGTATAATAAAAAAAATAAAAATAAAAAAAGAAAAATAACTACCACCACCACATGTAGCTTTAAAAAGGCATACTTTAAATATAAGGACATAAAATGTTGAAAATGAAAGGATGGAAAAAGAAAGTTGGTGTAGATATACCAATTTCAAATAAAGCATTAAGGCAAAAAGGACTACTAGAAATGAAGAAGAACATTTCATAATGCCAAAGGGACCAGTCCACCATGAAAATATAATAATCCTAAGTCTATTTCATCCTTAATAACATAGTTTGAAAATAAATAAAGCAAGAGACCAAACAAAGAAAACAAGAGGTATGAACATGTTCACAGTTACAGCAGGGGACTTTAAGACATCCCTCTTAAATCTTACTTAATCAAGCAGACAAAATCTTGTTAAGTGTATAGAAGATCTGAACAAAACAATTTGTAAAGTTGTCCTAATTGTGCACCAAACTATCAATAGAATATGTAGCATTTGTCAAAATTGGCCAAATGCTGGGGCACAAATAATAACCTAAAGAATTCCAAAAGCTTGGAATCATTGAGATTATGTTCTGTAACAATAGTGGCATTCAGTTAGAAATCAAGTGAAAGAAAAGGACAACTAGAAAAGCCTCAGCTTTCTGTGAATTAAATACCTTGCCTCTGAATAACCATGGATTACAGAAGAAACTCAAAAATTAGGGAAGAGACTGAACTGAATGATGAAGATACAATATATCAAAAGTTTCAAGAACCAGCTTAAGCCATGCTCAGAGGAGACTTTATACCTGTAAATATATAAATTTAGGAAATAGGAATAAGAATTAAAAAAATTAATGATCTGAATTTCCATCTCCAGAAAGAAAATCAAACCTAGAAAAAGTGGAAGAAATGAAGTAATCAAGAGCAGAAATTACTGAAATTGAGTCTGTAGAAAAATTTAATAAAGTAAAATTTCGATCTTCGGATTACAGGCGTGAGCTACTGCGCCTGACGTAAAATTTAGATCTTTGAAGAGATTAATGTAATTGATAAACTTTTAACTAATGGAAAAAATAGGGTAGAAACAAATGACAAATGTTTGTTTGTATGACGAAGAGCTCACAGACAGTGGTAAGATAAAAAGGATGTTATGAATAATTTTACAAATCAGTTTTGAGTAAAGTTGACAATTTCCTGGAAAAATATAAGTCATTCAGCAGTGATACAAGAGGAATTAGAAAATCTGAATAGTCATGATCTGTGAAAAAATTAAATGTAATGTTATTAACTCTCATAGAGAGAAAACCCCAGGCCTAAATGGCTTTACTCGTGAATTCTTTAAAATATAGTCCTTGTGCAAACCCTTACGGAGAGTGGAATCAAAGAGAAAACCTTCAAATTCTTTTTATAAGGCCCACATATCTTAATATCAAACCTATTTAGGACAGTATAAGAAAGGAAAATTATAGACAACTTTTAAAATAAATGTAGATCACATAGATAATGTTCATAAACATTCACAAAGCAGTTGACACAATTCCTCATATTAACAGAAAACAGGAAAGAAAACCTGATTACCCTGATAATGCAAGAGAAGTATTTATTAAAATTCAATATTTATTCATGATTAAAATTTCATAGCAACCTAGAAATGGAAGGTAATTATCTTACTCTGGCAAAGAGTAGTTGTAAAATGCCTGCAGCAAAAATTATAATTTCTGCTGAAATTTTGACAGCTTTCCTCTTGATATTGGGACAAGCTAGGGAAAAATTTACTGATACGTATGTCAGAACTTTATAGAGAAAATCACAAAATATTATGCAGGAAAATTAAAGGCCCATAAATGAAGCATATAGCATGTTAGTGGATTGTAAGGCCAAGAAGAGCCAGAGCAATCTTGAAGAAGAACAAAACTGGAAGACTTCATTATCAAATGTTGAGATGTGTTATTAGGGCTGTAGTAATTATAACATTATATAGGTATAAAAATACACAAGTAGACCAATGGAATAAAATAAGAGTCCAGAAACAGACCTGCTGGTTTTCAGATTCAGGACAAAGGTGACTTTGCAATTTTGAGAGGAAAAGGTAGTTTTTTCAATAGAGGATGTTGATTCATTTGGGTACTGTGAAAAATAATTGTATTAACTCTTACCACACAAACATCAATTACAGCTGAGTTGCAGATCTAATCATGAAAGAAAAAATAATGCTCTTGTAAGAAAGCATAGGTGAATATGTTCATGTGATCTTGTGCACTCATAAAACACTAACATTAAAAAAAGGCTGATAACATTTTGCTTCATTACAATTAAGAAAATTTATTCATCCAAAGGGCACCAATAAGAGAGTAAATAGATAATCTACAGATTTGGAGAAACTCAAGGAAACTCATATCTGGAAATATAAAGTACTTATACAATCAAAAAGAAAAGACCAATATCCAATAGAAATATGAGTAAAAGTATTGAAAAGGTACACTAAGTGTTGGCAAGAATGTGGACCAATCCAACTCTCATAGACTATTGTTGGTAATATAAATTTGTACAACCATTTTGGAAAATTGTTTGGCAGTATCTACCTGAACCCTATAACCTAGCAATTCCAATCCTGTATGTGTATATATGAAGAAATATACAAAAAAAAGAATACAGAAGTGTTCATAGGTACATTATTTCTAGTAGCCCCACACTGTAACCTGCTGAAGCACTCATCAACTAGAGAATGGATCAATAATAAGTAAATATAATATTGTTCAGTGATGAGAATAAATGAACTAAAAATATAACGGAATAATGTGTGTTCATCTCACAAACACAAAGACGCAAGTAAGTACATACTGAATGATTTCTTGTATATAAAGGTAAAAAATAGACAAAACTAATTGATGGTGTTAGAAGTCAAGCTAGTGATTATCATGAGAGTGGTTAATAACTGGAAGAGTATGTAAGGGCTATGGTTTGCTGGTAACAGTTTCTTGTTCTGAGTGCTGATTATCCAGGTTAAAGTTTTGAAAATTGAGCAGAACAGTCATTTGGCGTACCGTTTTTGTATATATGTTAAACTTGAACAAAAGTTTTTTTTAAAATAAAAGAAGCACTATCTTCTGTTTCATTCATTTCCTTTACTTCACATTATAGTGAGCCCTTTTATGGACTCAGGGAGAGCCTTGGTGTCCTTAGCCAGGAAGAGATTCCTTTCATCATGCAGCTCTGTCCACACCCTTCCTTCAGTTTCTCCCTGCATCTCAGCTTAGCTGTCATGCTGATGTGAAACAGGAGCTGGTAAGTAGGGCTGTTCTCTCTCAAGCCTTCCCAGGAGTAAGAACAGTGGTTAAGGTTATGGACTTTAATGGACTTTCCTGCTGACACGCAGACCACATTCAAAATGAGTTAAAAAGTGAGCTGCACTGTTAACAAAGCAGTGGCCAGGCCGAATAGCTTTTGAGGTGCTGTCAAGCTTGAAAGGAAGATTTTTCTTAAATAAGGAGGAATTCAGAGAAGCTGCCTTCAAACATAAGAACTGATTTTGGCAGGAGAATGAACAAAAGACTTTGAAAGAAACTCAGATTCTCAAGCATCATTGTCATTTAACCTAGAATCAACTACATAACAGCACTGCAAAAAAGTATTGAAGCACAATCATTTACAAGGTCTAGGTGATTTTTACATATCTATAGAGAAGAAAAAACTGATACTTATAATTCTGACATGTCTAAACTCTACCTGAAGATTAAGTTATGCTGATCATTAAAATGTATAAGACTTTGCCTTTATACCATACAGTCTTTTTAATTTATCTTTTTCTGGTGTGTCCTGCCTCCCAGATTAAATTCCAAAGCATATCCTGCTGGCTTTGCCTACATAATATGTCCAAAATCTGACCACTGCTTGATCCTGCTCCAGACCACTAGCATTTCTCACCTGGATTTTGGCCATAGCCGCCTAACAACTGTCTTGTGCTTCTGACCTTTCCTTGCCATAGGCAGAGTTGATACTTTTAATCTGAGTCATATCATATTCCTTCTAGTCTCAAAAGGCCTCAGTGATTTCCCATTGAGAGAGAAGTCAAATTCCTTACCATGGCCTACAAGAATTTACCTGATTTAATCGCATTCCACATCCCACCGCCCATCCACCCTGTAGAAAATGTTCTTTACCCAGATACTCCCTTCATTCTTTCTGTTACTCTGTCGGGAGAACCTACCCCCAATATTTCAACGTAGGTTCTTTCTATTTTCCGTAAGTGTCAGCTGGCTGAGAAATAAAGAGAAAGAGTACAAAGAGAGGAATTTTACAGCTGGGCTGCTGTGGGTGACATCATGTATCAGTAGGACTGTGTTGCCCAACTGAGCCTCAAATCAGCAAGTTTTTTTTAAGGGTTTCAAAAAGGGAGGGGGTGTAAAACAGGGAGTAGGTACAAAGATCACATGCTTCAAAAGGCAAAAAGCAGAACTACTAATAAGGGTCTAACAAAGATCACGTATTTCTGAGGGAACAGGACAAAGGGAAAAAATAGAACCACTGATAAGGGTCCAACAAAGATCAACAACAGATACAAGGCAAAGGGAAAGAGCAGAACTACTGATAAGGGTTATGTTCCAGTGGGCATGTATTGTCTTGATTAAACATCTTTAACAACAGAAAACAGGGTTTGAGAGCAGAGAACCAGTCTGGACCAGAATTACCAGGGTGGGAGTTTTCCCCCACCCTTATAAGCCTGAGGGTACTGCAGGAGACCAGGGTGAATTCCTTCAATCTTATCTCAACCACATAAGACAGACACTCCCAGAGAGGCCGTTTATAGACCTCCCCCCAAGGAATGCATTCCTTTCCAGGTTATTGATATTAATATTCCCTTGCTAGGAAAAGAATTTAGTGATATCTCTCCTACTTGCACGTCCGTTTATCAGGCCTATATTCAAGAAGAAAATATGGCTCTTTTTGCCAACCCCACAGGCAGACCTTATGGTTGTTTTCCCTTGTTCCTTTAAAGTTGCTATTATTCTGTTCTTTATATGGTGCACTGATTTCATATTTTCAAACCACACATGGTTTACAATCAATTTGTACAGTTTAACACAATTATCACAGTGGGTCCTGGGTGACGTATATCCTCAGCCTTACAAAGATAACGGGAATTAAGAGATTAAAGATAGGGTAAGAAATTATAAAGTATAATTTGTAACTGATAAATGTCCATGAAATCTTCACAATTTATGTTCCTCTGCTGTGGCTCCAGCCAGTCCTCCCATTCGGGTCCCTCAACTTCCCGCACATCATTCTGTTAGGCACTACTCAAATACCGGCCTTCCCTCCCTCTCTCACTCTCTGCCCAAAGCAATCTGCTAACCTTTTTGAAGTTCCTTGGGAAGTGTTTTTTTTTTTTTTTTTTTTTTTTTTTTTAACAAAATTAGGAAATGTTGGAGAAAAGATGCTTCATTTCTGTTCCCTCCATTTTCTCTCCAGCTCTTTCTCCTGCTTTCCTTCCTTTCTCTTAAACATTCCTTAACGCAGCTATTTGTGCTGCCATCAAGACTTCCTTTCACCTTTTCCTTCTTTCCTCCTCTCTGTAGTGATTAGCATGAGCTAAAATGTTATGTACTCTTGTTATTTACATTGTTGATCTTTCTTCCAAGTTCTATGACAGCAGAGATTTTTGTCTTTGGTTCAAAAATTCCCAGTACCTGCAACAATGACTGTCATAGGATTGGTGCTCAATAAATACTTGCTGAAAAGTTATAAATATTAGCAAGAGAAAGCTTAACAATGCTATGAAAACTGTTGTAATATTAAAATGTTTTCAATTTGGTGCTTTTCTTATTCTTGGTGCTCATAAAAAAGTTTAAAAAGTAACTTTAGAACAGTATTCTATGAATAAATACATTAGTTTATTCTAAATTGAAGTATTTATTTAAAAGTTTTAAGTTTTGCTTTGACCTTGCATTTGATTTTTCTTGATGGTTGTCTGTTTCATAATGGCATACAGAAATTATTTATTTGAATTCTTATTAGAATAGGACCCATTGAAAGGCAGAGTGAAATTGTACAGTAAACTTCAGCTATGCTTAATTTCTAAGAAATGAGTTTTATGGATAATTACATTTTCTGAATAGATTGGAGTTACTATTTGTGTAGCAGTTTTAAAACTGTGTCTGTCCTGCTGAATTTCACAGCCATCACAGATACTGTGCACTGCTTTAGATGAGGGTTCTTCTCTGTTTAAATACACCCTGTTACAAGATACTGTCTCCCAGTCTTCCCTCACCCACACTCTCTGCCCAAAGTAATCTCCTGCCTTTTTGAAGTTCTTGGGCAGTTTTTTTTTTTGTTTTTTTGTTTTTTTTGTTTTGTTTTTAAAAACAAAATTAGGAAATGATAGAGAAAAGATCTTCATTTCTGTTCCCTCCATTTTTCTCTCCAGCTCTTTCTCCTGCTTTCCCTTTCCTTTCTCTTTTAAACATAGGTTATGTATTAAAAGATGAAGATGTACTTATAGAAATGAATAGATGTTCTTTGGGTACATATTGGGCATCGCTAGTCTCAAGATACTTTAGGGGTAGGCTATCATGGGAGCAGGACAAGGCCTTAGGGGAAGGGAGCTAGAAGTAATTCAGCTGTGGCATGAGGGAGTGACTGTAGCTGGGAGGGAAGGCTCAGTGTTCTTAGATTTAGCATTCTTTCTTCCCATCCTTTCACTTCAGTTATTTCCATTCTTGCTACAGAAGACTTCATTGGGGGAACTGGCTAATAGCAAGACAGACAGTAAGGCTGGCAGGGTTAGTGGGAATGGAGAGGATCAGGGAGCAGAGGTCTTCAGCAGAAAAGGAGAGGGAAACTGTAGAACTGGAATGGGGAAAGAGTCCAACCTTAGTAATTGGATGAAGGACCAAGTTTGTTTACTTTTTGCATTTGCACCTGGGTGTTAATCACTAAGTATTTGGGAATGGTGCAAAACATGTTCTGAAGACCTATAGATTAAATTAGAAATTTAATTCTAATTTGTTAGCTTTAATTTTTTTAAAAATTTTTCATGGGGTTAATTTAGACTACCAAAAATTTCATTTTGTATTAAGATTGCTAACACTGGCCGGGCGCGGTGGCTCACGCCTGTAATCCCAGCACTTGGGGAGGCCGAGACGGGCAGATCACGAGGTCAAGAGATCGAGACCATCCTGGCTAACACGGTGAAACCCCATCTCTACTGAAAATACAAAAAACTACCCGGGCGAGGTGGCGGGCGCCTGTAGTCCCAGCTACTCGGGAGGCTGAGGCAGGAGAATGGCGTGAACCCGGGAGGCGGAGCTTGCAGTGAGCCAAGATCGCTCACTGCACTCCAGCTTGGGCGACAGAGCGAGACTCTGTCTCAAACAAACAAACAAACAAACAAAAAGATTGCTAACACTATCAAGATAATATTTAGGGTCTGTATTTTGTACTGAATAGCTTTAAATTGGTTTTATGGAGAAGTTGAAGAATTTGTCTTTAGAGAATCTCTAATATTTAAGTATTACCAGTTAAAATATACATTTTAAAAATTTATTACTCGGACTTAAGTGAATAATTCCGTGACTGAATACTAGCTATTTTGCTTGAGGCAGTGTTTGTTTGAGAGGAGCAGAGTGGGACAGAGAGTGAGCTGATGAAAACAAGAACATTCTCAAACAGTTGAGAGGTTGGGATGGAAAGGGGAGCTAGTAACTACCTATAACCACTAGAGGCCTCTCTTAGGCCAAGTTTCATGGTTAATACCACTAGGTTTCCACAGCGGGGCCTGGCTCTGCCATTGTAAATTAAACATATGTTATAATTCTGAATAAATAGTATGACAGTAGCTTTATTTTAGGTCATCATTATAATATAACCTAAATGTTTTAACTTATATCTCAGAATAACTGATGATCTCTTGAATTGAAAACAACAAATTAGAAATATTTTCTCTCTTCTTTTCTCTAAACCTGTAGTTAAAACATAATCAAAGACTATTGCTAGGTAAAATTATATGTCTTCTTGACAGTACAAGGACATATGGGTTTAAAATTATTCTTGTTACATGTTTAATTGTTGAGAGTAGTTTATATTTCTGAGGTAGACTATAATAAAGTCATTTTAAGTCATATGTTAAAAATTGTGTGTATTTCTTTCATGCTTATAATAAGCCTCTAATATAAAAAAAAAAAAAAAAGAAATGATTAAAAAATCTTTTAGACTTAAATGCTTTTCCTTAGGAGTAGGGAAAAACGGTCTCATTTTGAGTTTGGAATTATTTTGGATACGATTTGACCTTGCAGAGAAAGCAGGTAGGGCGGTGCCCTCCTATCAGATGAGAATAGTTTGTTTTTCTGTTCCAAAACAGGATGGCTGACAATTTGAAAGTTGGTCCCTCTTGCCAAGTCATTCTTCCTGTAGGATTTTCTTTGTCATGATCACAACTAGTTAGTATTTGTACTTATTGGAACAAGTTCTAGGCTGTTGGATGCTATTGGGATGTGGCTATTACATTGATTGTCCTGCCTGACGGCCCTTGGCCACTTCCATTAAGTCCCATGAGGGCAGGGAATTTTGTATATTTTGTTCATTGCTATATCCGCAAGAGTCTTGAAGAGTTTAGAATATAGTAGATACTCAGTAAATATTTGTTGAACCATCTGAAAAATAACATGTGGCATTCAGTTTTTCAGTGAAAGAAATTAAGGAAGGAACTGGTAAATCCTCTAGAAAGAAAATACAATGAGATTATCAGTCATGCCATGGGTCTATTTTTATTATGATTTACATTTTAGGTAAATTTTAAAGATTAAAATAATAGCTATGGGTTCTGACCTAATGTTGTGTGTGTATATATATATGTATTTTTGGTTTTTTTTGAGACGGAGTCTTGCTCTGTCGCCAGTCTGGAGTGCAGTGGCACAATCTTGACTCACTGCAATCTCCGCCTCCTGGGTTCAAGCGATTCTCCTGCTTCTGCCTCCAAGTAACTGGAACCACAGGCGCTCACCACCATGCCTGGCTAATTTTTTGTAGTTTAGTAGAGACAGGGTTTCACCATGTTGGCCAGGATGGTCTCAATCTCCTGACCTCATAATCAGCCCACCTCAGCCTCCTAAAGTGCTGGTATTACAGGCGTGAGCCACCGCTCCCGGCCAATATATCTTACATAATAGGACTTAGTTCCTGGTAAATGGTAAATTAAAAAAGTTAAAACTACTTATGTTATGCATGTTTCCTTTTGTATTTAAACAGTTCTTCTAATTAGACATTGGTGTCATTATTTTATAGGGAAGAAAACTGAGCTTTGGGGAAGGTGGAGCAGCTTACAGCCAGTGAGGGACAGCACTGGCTTCAACCCAGGTTGCTGGATAATAAAAATTATCACTTGAGAGTGTTGCTGATCAAATGCTTCTAAGTGTCAACTTGCAACATATTTTATCACATGTCAGGAATTTTCTTTCACATTTTCCCACCTTTATAATATAAACATATGTGTTTTACAGATGGGCAAATGTGACCTGTATACACTTTGTAAATCACACTACCATATTTTCTTTCATTTAGCATTATTTTTTTTTCCTTCCGCATGGAACTGGAGAAAGCAAGATTAAATTATATAATTATATTGTTCCATTTCACATCCCACTTGATGTGTTTTTGGTGTCCTCTTATACACTTAAATTATTTGAGTTTGACTCAAGATTTTCATTTTGTTTAAACTGTTTGCTTTCACTGTTACGAATAGCAGTGAAAAGAAAGAAATCCATTACCTCATTTCATAATGAAAAAAGATTATAGGTACATTATGTTCTTAGTTTAACATTTTAGGTATAATATAAGAAATCTGAATGTGTTGACTTTCTGTTCTTTGATGGCCGTTTCACTCTCTCCCATTAAACTGGTACTTTTTTAATGAAATTGTATTTATTCTGTAATCGTTAAGAATTTCTTATCTTTTCTATTATAACACCCTGGCTTTGAAGTGCTGAGCTGTGATAATTTAACTTAAAAAGTTACTGAAACCGTGATGTACAAAGGTTTAACAAAAGGATATTACTTTTCTAGTTTATCTATTCCAAAACTGGGGCCAGCCATGGTGGCTCACTCCTGTAATCCCAGCACTTTGGGAGCCTGAGGCAGGTGGATCACCTGAGGTCAGGAGTTTGAGACCAGCCTGACCAACATGGTGAAACTCTGCCTCTACTAAAAATACAAAAATTGCTGGGCATGGTCGCTGGTGCCTATAATCCCAGCTACTCAGAAGGCTGAGTCAGGAGAATCACTTGAACCCAGGAGGCAGAGGTTGCAGTGAGCCCCGAGGTTGTGCCATTGTACTCCAGCCTGGGCAGCAAGAAGGAAAAAGAAAAAGAAAAAACAAAACTGGGGCTACTGACTCTTACCAGTCATGAATAGTCAATCTTTCCAAACACATATACTCTCTGTGCTTTTTTTTTTTTTTTTCTAGGAACTTGGTTTGTTTCTTTACATGTTTATGTGTTTAATTAAGTTATATAGTTTCTTACATGACTATTTCACAACTTAAGTTTATTTTTTAATATTCTATATTTGACGTTGTGATTGTATCAGTACAGTTTTTTTCTGTATTTCCCTTTCCTTTTTCTTTTTTGAGTGTGGCGGAAGAGATTTAAAAATTCCAGTAATCCATTAACATAGCACTAAAACACACAGTACAGTGGAGCTTATAATGAAAAGTATCATCTTCCCTCCCTGTCCCTACTCCCTAAACACAGCCATTCTTAACCATTTCTGTATTTTATTCTTCTGAAGGCCACTTTCATATCTCTAGCAATACATTGCACAGATATTTCTGCTATAATGCAGTATATACGTTTCTGCAGAGTAAATTGGATTCTCCATGCATTCTCACTAAAAATAACAGCGTTTATGGAAAAAAAAAAGTGCGTGTACCAAACCACTTAAAACAGCTTGGTAACTAGAGCGAAGAAGGGTTTTTAACCAGAGTCAGGAAGGATTGAGCCTGTTGAGTTATGTAGTTCAGGACAAATGCATCAAAGTTGGGGAGAAAGATGTAATAAACACTTCTAAATCAGAGCAGATGGGCCAGCTTGAGCCAAGAGACATAGTGTATGGTACTGTATTTCTCTGAGGCTTGAGCCAGCGCTGTGGCTCTGCTTTGCATTTTGCTTTGTTCCTAAGTGGCATAAAACAATGTGCTGGGGCAGATTGCACATATGCCAACATAACTAGGTTGGTTGCCACCACTTCTCACTGGAAACACGTTTCATACTTGTGCCAGGAAAATGGACTTTTCCTTGCTCAGTCCATTGCCTCATGTGTTTCACTGCTGAGTTAGGTTTCGTCGGTAGAGTCTGGGTCATGTCTTTATCTTGGCTATAATGAAGGCTGGAAAACATAGTTTTTTTATATTCTACCTTGGGAAAGTGGAATTCATAATTAGGATAACTATCAAAATGTAAAGAATATGTTAAAAACTTTTAGATTATTCAGGATTCAGAAGTCCACCACACACACATGCACTCACGCACACACATGCATGTAGGTGTATACACACACACGTATATTATGTGTGTATCAATGTCCGTAACTTTTGATTTATAAATTTTAACATAATTTATCCACCACTATGACACATAACAGTTTAGTGGGCTTGTATTCCCTAATGTCTTCATCTCATATTTCCTCAGTTTTGAGTTATGATATTACCTGTATTTTTTTTTCTACTGATTACCTCTTGATTTTAATTTATTTCAATTTCTGTATCTTATTCCATTAACTTTTCTTAGAATCTTTTGACCTCTCACTGTGTAAGAAGATGATGCTAATGCCCTCTACTCCTATATTCACTATTCTTTCCTCCCTTTCAATTCTCATTTTCTGTCAGCTGATTATTTTTACATTGCCAAGACTGATAACATTACATTGTTTTATAACCGAAATGAAATAATTAAACCTTCCAACTTTTGTCTATAGGTTGATTTTAAAAGTTGAAAAGCACACACTGTGAATATTATGATAACAAATATTTTTCACCACTGATGGGGTAAGATTTTATTTTTTTTCACTTGAGGTCCAGTGCTTCGTTTTTGGGACTCTAAAAGGAGATTCTCTTGGCATCTAGATCAAATGGTTTGCCTTTTTAAACTGTTCAATGTCTTGCCACATTCTGAATGTTTCATATTTGGGCCATGGCATTCTTTTAGATCTTTTTGGATTTTTTTAGTTTTAATTACCTTTCATTTTCTCTTTGAAAAATCAAGACAAGCCTTTAAAATATCTTGAAGATCACTCATACTCTTTTTTGGAATTTACTCTTTTTTTTTTTTTTGAGACAGGGTCTCGCTCTTGTCACCCAGGCTGGAGTGCATGGTGTGATCTCAGCTCACTGCAACCTCTGCCTCCTGGGTTCAAACTATTATCGTGCCTCAGACTCCCAGGTAGCTGGGATTACAGGCATACACCATCATGCCCGGCTAATTTTGTATTTTTAGTAGAGACAGGGTTTCACCATGTTGATCAGTCTGGTCTCAAACTCCTCACTTCAGGTGATCCGCCCAGCTTGGCCTCCCAAAGTGCTGGGATTACAAGCGTGAGCCACCACACCCAGCCTACTCTTAGTTCTCTAATTTCCTTTTCCAGTCTTGACTACCCTTCTCTACACCTGCTGCACAAGAATCGCCAGGCATGTTTCTCCACTTCACTCTTAAAGGCACCATTTCCTGGGTCCTGTGATTTGCTCTTTTATGGTTGTCTTTCTCATTTTGTTGGAGTACATTCGTAATTAATTTTTAAAGCAAAGGGTATATTGAGTGCAGAAGGTTTTCTGACATTTGCGTTAGGTAAAATGTTTTTATTTGGACTCACATTTGCTTGATATTTGGCTACATATGGTATTCTAGGTTCATAGTAACTTTTACGTAGGACTTGGAAGATAGTGCTTCATTATATACTAGTGTCACTTCAGGGTAGAAAGTTTTGATGCCACCCTGATTCTTCTTCTTCTTTTTTTTTTTTTACATGATCTCTCTGTGTGTTTGTTTTTCTGGGAGCTTTTGTGATTTTTTGATACATTTTATACTGAAATATTACAGGTGTGAATCTAAATGTGAGTCTGTTTCACTCATCTTGTTTTGCCTCTCATGGCTTTCCTCTGGGAATGGCCTACATATTTAAAGATACTTATATTCTTTCTTTTTTGTATATTTTCTTTGCAAAAAACTCTTAGCAGTTGTTTGATAGACCTGCTAGGTTGATTCTCTCTGTTTCTCATTTTTTGTCTCCTAGTTTTTGTCCTGTTGTGTTTTTACAGTGTTCTGCATATTTCCTTTATAGTATCATTTAATTTTTTTAATATTTCAGTGTCATCAATCAAAATGTCCCCTTGTACTCAATTCTTTTATATCATGCTATTTGTTTTTTTTTTTTTTTTTTTTT
>NW_016813249.1:406377-425949 GCF_001698545.2 Rhinopithecus bieti
GTTTTTTTTTTTTTTTTTATTTTTTTTGGGTTTTTTTTTTTTTTTTTAAATTTTAATTTTAAATTTTCCTTTTTTTTTTTGGTTTTTTTTTTTTTTTTTTTTTTCTTTTTTGTCATAGTTCTTTTCTTCATTTGTGATTGTTGATTATTCTGGATACCTGACTGGTACAGTTTTCCTTTATGTATGTCTCTTTCTTCTCTAGACTTTTCCACTACAGAAAAAGTTGCCTAGATCTGTGCACATGGATGAGACATTGCTTTAGGGTAAATGAATAAGAAGTTCATCCTTAAGCAGAAGGGGTTGCCACTAGGTTAGCAAATGGCATACTCTTAATTCTTGGACATCAGTGCTCATAGGATAAGCCTGTCTTTGTAGGCAATTTGAATGATTTTTATCAAAGTGTTTTATTTTCTTTTTCTTTTTTTTTTTTTCTTTTTGAGATGGAGTTTTGCTCTTGTCACCCAGGCTGGAGTGCAGTGGCACAATCTCCACTCTCTGCGACCTCCACCTCCTGGGTTCAAGCAATTCTCCTGCCTCAGCCTCCCAAGTAGCTGGGATTACAGGTGTCCACCACCACACCTGGCTAATTATTGTAATTTTAGTAGAGATGGGGTTTTACTATGTTGGTCAGGATGGTCTTGAACTCCTCACCTTGTGATCTACCCGCCTTGGCCTCCCAAAGTGCTGGGATTACAGGTGTGAGCCACCGGGCCTGGCTATTTGCCTGATTATCTCTGGCATCATGCTTTTTATTTGAGTTTTATTTGGGGGATGTGGAGCAATTGATACAGCTGTGTTATTTAATTCTGTTGTTTTTATTCTCAATTCTTATACTCATCTCTCTACCTGCTCATGAGCTCAGCTTCTCTCTGGGAGATTAGCTGTTTCTTCCACTGTACCTCCATTTATGTCAGCATTAACCTCCTCTACTCTTTGTTTATATTTTCATCACACACCCACAAAAGACTTATTCAGTCTCTTTTGTCTGATAGTCACTACCCCTTCCCAACTTTGTTGTTTTTGCTGTTACAGGTTTTTCCTTTTGTATTCATGTCCTGTCTTGAGAGAAAAGGGACATGAAAGCATATACTCAGTCTGTCATCTTGAACTGGAAAGTTTCTCTATTACATGTTCTTATTTTTTAATAGGCAGCATAATTTGTGTATCTTTGTCTATATACTGTCATTTCACCAAAATCTTATTTATTCTAATAGTTTCTATGTTGATTTTCTGAGATTTTCTAGGTGGTTAATAATATTCTGTAAATAAAACCTATTTTCATCTCTTCTAATCTATATTCTTATTTTTTCTCATTTGTCTGAAATGACTGAATGATGATGAATGAAAACGATGATAGCAGACATGAAACGTGATATTTATAAGGCCCAATTTGAACTGATTGAATTCTTAAGTAGAAAATTGAAAGTATCAACTTCATTATATAGATTTCTGGCTTACTGAGAAAGGTAGCAGAAATTTTCTGCATAATTAGTGTTTTTGAGTAAAAGAATTTGGCACTTACAGCCAAATACCGAGTATCTTATATGTTTCTTTTTCCAATAGCCACAATTCAGAATTGGGCTTCCTAAAACAGTGTATCCTTCCAATGGCGTTTCCTAATTTTATTATTTTTTTAAAACTTTTATTTTATTTTAGATTCGGGGGTACACATGCATGTTTGTTACCTGGGTACATTGTGTACTGTTGGGGATTGGGCTTCTAGTGTATGTACCCATTACCCAAATACTGAACATTGTACCCAATGGATAATTTTTCAACCCTTGCCCCCCTCTGAGGTTCCCTCCTTTTGGAGTCCCCAGTGTCTACTATTTCCATCTTTGTGTCTGTATGTATCCATTGTTTAGCTCCTACTTATAAGTCAGAACATCCAGTGTTTGATTTTCTGTTACTGAGTTAGTTCACTTAAAGTTTACCTAATTTTATATGACAAAGCTGGCAAGTCATTATTGGGCAACACAATTAATATTATTGCAATAAGTCAATTAAAAACAAGTCATTTAATTGGCAGCTATGAATCTTCAACTCTAAAGCCAATAAAGGTCCAGTGAAACAACTTTTGTTAGAAAGATACCTGCATGTGAAAAATATGGCCCTCCTGATTGACAGCTAAACACAGACTCATTGCAAAAACAGACTCATTGCTTTTGCCTCTGTCCCTTCTTTCCCTGGATAGATCTAAGATCTGATAAGTCTTTCAACTCTGAATTCACAGGTGTTTTCCTTCATGGAGCTTTTCCTGATCTTTTTTCCCATTGTCTTTTAAGTCTGCCTTGGAGTTGTCTTCTTAGTGTTCCCATGGCATTTTCCATCCATCTGTTTCAGAATAGATATCCCTTAGTGTTGTAGTTTTTAATATCCTTATCTATTTCTCTCTAAGAGATTGAGTTTCACGGAATCTCAGTTTTTTAGGATGTGGCTAAGAATCTTGAAGTAGGTAGAAGAGGACTTCTAAGCAGCTTGAGGCGCTACCATAAACCCATGCATAAAAGCACATACATTTAGTTTATAAGAGTGGCTACTAGGCCCTTAATCATATCCCATCAACTTTTACTTTACATAGAATTCTAACAGACTTTTTACTTGGTTTCGTAGCCCACATTAGATTGGAAGCAACACATTAGAAGATGGGGAAAAGTTATGTTGATGAAGTAGGGATGTTGGCAAGATCTAAAGGTGATATATTGATAGCCTGAAAATAAGATAACTGATGGGAAAAGAAAAAACTGTTAAAAGTACAAAAGAATATAGTTTTAAAAATCACAGCCATTTGTATTCATTTAATATAGAAACAAGGTAAACATCTACCTTGATAGCATAGTATTATAATTGATGTTCCAAATTATATCTGTCATTGTGAAGAGATTAATTTCTGTTCTATATGCTGTGTTTGAAATACAATCTTATTGCTTAAAGGTATGAGTGGAGTGAACTCTCAAATGTGTTGAATAACTCAGCCCCCTACAGTGCTAGATAAATGAGTTCTTGTTGGTTTCTTTCTAAAAGCTGCAGGGTACTGGTGCTTTGCTTCTAATCATTAATTTTCCTTTGGTTACATTCACATTACTAATAATGTCATTAAGTCATCTTCTTTTAGGGCATTTTTCTATAAATTTCTAATTTCTTATGTCAGTTTTGGAAAATAATCAAATGACCCCTTTCTCTTGGCTCTTACTATTTTTTCTTTATTTTAATCTTGGAACTACTTATGAGTTTTACTAGCAGAAGCCTTAGTATACCATTAATTCTGATACTATTTTGCATTAACTCTTTCTGATATTTTCTAGACATTTCTTTAACTGGATTGGTGGGCAGGAAAAAAGGAGGCGATTAATCCTCCATTTTTGTAGATTGAGATTTTGAGGTGTGACAGATATGGTATGTAGTAATAGTACTACAAGTCCCTGTGCTGGGGCTTGGAACTATTAATCTCGTTGGTGTGAATCATTGGAGACATGTTTCGTATGTCTCTCCGTGTGGTTAAACTCTTCCAGGGGAGCTTGGGCTGGTGGTGCCAAAGGGTGGAGGGGGATTGACTAATCTGTTAAATAGTCTTTTATCTGTGAGTCTAGTTTCTCATTAGTATTTCTGACCAGAAGAATAGATGGTTGAAAATGTGGATTTTTGTTTTTAATTAGTCCCTCTAGGGATGAGAGGCTTATTTTGAAGAATGGAATTTTAAGGAAGCCTGACAACCTCAGTTTCCATGTGATTGAAAATGTTTGGCAGCTGAAAAACGTTTCACAATTATGAGTTAAAGCCAGATGTTCCAGTGGCTAAGCTGCTCTTTGGGAGTTAGATACAGAGTAACTCATACTTCCACTTTCAGGTCTCAGTGGCTCCCTTTAGGGTGTTGTTCATGGGACTCTAATGCTCCTTCCTTTGCAATGGCCCAGAAGGCTCCCATGAGGTTTATTCTTCTATCATGTATAATAACCTGATGAAATAACCATATTTCATCTCATGTTTATGCATTTTAATCAGGTTGGTTGATGTTTACCACAGGCATAGGTCTACAAGCATTTCATTATCTATAAGAGAGAGATTTTTTTCTTTCCTTTTTTTTTTGAGACAAGGTCTCACTGTGTGCCCGGGCTGCAGTGCAGTGGCACAATCTCAGCTCACTGCAACCTCTCCCGCCCAGGCTCAAGTGATCCCCCCACTTCAGCCTTCTGAGTAGCTGGGACTATATGTGCGCACCACCACACCCAGCTAATTTTGCATTTTTCTTTTGTAGAGACGGGCTTTCCGCCATGTTGCCTAGGCTGGTCTTGAACTCCTGAGCTCAAGCAATCTGCCCACCTCAGCCTCGCAAGTCGAGTGCTGGGATTACAGGATTGAGCCACTGTACCTAGCCCCGAAAAACATATTTTCTTTCTCTCTTATACTACCATAAAATTATAATGCTACTGTATTGCCACAGTTTTACAACTGAGTCAGTTTTGCCCAAGATCCTGTAGGAAAATAATGAAGTAGCCAAAAGTGCACATACTTTGGAAGTCACCCAGTTCATCTCCCTGTGCTCTTCAAGGTGACACCCTGACAAATGGTTGCTGACTACCCACTGGATTTTTCCCATAAAGTGAGGCAACCAGTTCTTTTGTTGTACAGTTTCAGTTGTTACAGTTTTCCATTGTTGAACTGAAATTTGCTTTTCTCTAACTTCTACCTATTGATTCTTATTCTTCCCTCTTGTGTGTAACTTGCCTTCGAATATTCGAAGGCAGCCTCTTCATAGTCCTTTTATATTTAGGTTAAGTATTCCATCCATTCCTTTCAGATGTTATTTAAATCTCCTGGTTTGCAGATTCACTACTATTCTGACTACCATTTTTTGGACAGAGTCTCTATCTCTGATGGCCTTTAACTTAAGATGGCATTAAAATGGTCCTTTAGATATGGCTTAACTAGCTGAATGTAGAGTAGAGCTGTTTTCCTAGAAGGAGATAAATGCTTTCTATACTTCTGTTTTGGAATACCCGAAAAGATAGTTTCTTGGCATTGGATATGTTAAGCAATGCACATATTTTGGGGATGTTGTCGACAAAAGTGAATAAAAGTATATTGGGAGGGTGGTGTCCTTACAAGAATAAATTTAAATGTCTGTTAATTTTTAACAGCAGTATTATGAAATATCAACTATAATATATAGGGCATATTATAGTATATAATGTTGGTAATAATGTCTGAGTGAATATTCTTTTCTTAGAAGGTCACTTAGGTGCTTTTGTTTTTTGAACAGTTCCTGAATAAACTTGTTAGAGTACTTGGTATCTGTGAAATATTGCATCCTTTGTCAAAAACTTTCAGTTTCACAAAAATTCCATCAACATTTTCCCTTCACAGCAACATGATAGTGCTTTAATTTTCTCCATGTTTGGCCACATTGTTTACTTATTTTTTTCCCCACTTTTCTTCATTCTGCTCCTTCCATGAGGCAGTGTTTACTTGTTCTGTATAGAGTTAACATTTGGTGCAATACAACTAGATTGTTAGAAACTTTTTAAAAACCCTTACTCAGTATTGTTATTAGCATTGTTTTGTCCATTACCAACCATTCACCCATTTCCTTTCCTAGGATAATGTTAACTGTGCTTTGTTAGATGTTCTCAGATATTTATCAGCGACATTTTTGTAAATGGAATATTGTTTACTCTTAATCCTAAAATCCAGTTTTTGAAATGTCTATTGACCTTACTATAAATTTAAGGCTGTATAACTGATAGATTTTGCCAAATAATGCAATGAGAGTTTTGGTGATATCTCTTTTATGTCAAGTAATTCTTCAGTGACTTTGTTAACATTTCACTGCATTGTGTAGAGTCATATTTAGTTTTTCCATGAGGTAATTTTTAAAACTACAGGGCTATTGAGAGATATTTAGTTCAATAATACATTCCATATAGGGGCATTCAATGAGAAGGTTCTTGTGTTACAAGGAAAGGATGTTAAAATGCCAGATCTCTCAAGTAAATTGTGGTCTGTAACAGTTCCATCCCTGGGGAAGGGCGGCACGTTGAAACTTCCATGACTATCAATCTTGAGAGAGAGCATGCATGGTCTTGTTGGACTGAAGCCTCTAGCCATCTTATCAAGCCAGAGCTACAAAAGTAGGATAACTTTACATCCCTTTTAGCCCACTGGTTAAAATGAAGATGGTAGGGGTGGATGGACAATAGATTAGGTTCTTTGACAAGTAACTGTTGAGTGACAGTCATGAATAGTTCCCATTTCTTGATTTTACTAATTGTGTCCCTAAAGTCACTCACCAGAAATATACGGTAAGCAGCTGAATTTTCTTGGATTACTTAACTTGTTTTAGAGAATGGTTGAGAAAGGTTTCCAGCTGTAGCTGTCAGGTTTTTTTCTGCAGCAGGCGCCTGCCTTCAGCGTTTTCTGAGGATAACACGATGCACTCTTTTCTGCGTTTGCTACCATTAAGCATATTGTGCTGCCTTTTGTAGGCAGGCCCCCAGGCTATAAGACGGACTGCGTAGTCTGGTTACTGCACTGAGCTCTGAGGCATGGAGAGGGATCTCTGGCCCTGGCTTTTCCACTGGTTGCTGGATGACCTTGGGCAAGTGAGTCAACCTCTTCTTTATCTTCTTTCCACTTTGTAAAACTGAGACTTTCTTTTTTTCTCTAGTCTTAAAAAAAAGTTTGCAACCATTAAATAAAGGGTAAACAAGAGTTTCTTGGGTGAGTTAACACCTCTCTGGATACTTTAGTTAATAAAGATAGGATTACTTCTTGGATTACTAAAGTAAATTAAACAAAATACGTGCATTTAACATGTATTACAGATTGTCTATATTAAATAAAAGATGTAAGTCGTGTCTAATTTGTAGAAGTTATTTCATTCTCTTGGAGGAAAGCAATGTAGTTATTTATGTTGTCCATGTAAATTGTATTATAGCATTAGAGAACTTCTGGGGACACTGAAGAATTGTTTAGTCACTTAGACCCTTAAACTCCCTTTAGGGAGTCTAGTTGATTCATGTGGACCCTCCAAATTATCTTGTTTCCCAAATTTTAAAATTGCATTGGGATTATTTAATCTCTTTAGAGCTTTTTTACTTTTCAATTTAATTTTGCTATGTTTTAAAAAAACTAATGGATGAATTATGCTCACTCTGAAAAGTATTTGGGTTCCAGTTTACATAAATTTAATTCCAGTTTTGCGTCCCAGAAGTATGCTATGTCTTTAAAATTCAGTTAGCTCATTAACACTCCAGTTCTCATATTTGACTGCCCTATAAATCTGTATACTTGAGTAACCTGAGATGCAATCTTGAAGTTAATGATACAATCTGTTCTTAGGTATGTGACCATAAAGCTCCTTAAAGGGGATCCTATGTTTATGAATCTGAAATGTTGAGCTTGAGGTAACAGTGGGGCTAAAGTCTGATTTGAGGGTTTAAAAATTATAATAATCTACTAATGGTAGAGATGTTTTCTAATAAGAGTAAGTCTGTGACTCATTTTAGTTCCCTTGCTTTTTATTCCTGTGAGCCATAGAAAAAACCCACTGTAGGGGGTTAGAAATATTCTTTCTTATGATTGTGGGATGAGAGAGTGGTTGCTTTTTCCAACCACCATATGTGGTGATTAGGCTTTTCGGAATGACATTGGGGTACAAGCTGAGCAAACAGCAACAGTCTTCCAAATAACTTATAATAAATAAAGTATGTAAGATGTTTCCCCCAGCCAGATGTAATCTTCAATAGTAGAGGAATAAATTTAAAGTGACTTCCCACAGGAAAATTTGGGAAATGCCTGGATGGACCAAGAAGGCAGTCATGCTGTTAGAAATAAGCAAACTCCTTTCCTCCTTCCAGGTGAGAATATGTGATGGTTCATTTAAATTTTGTTTTTGTGATTTCTGGGATTTCTTAGAAAATTCATGGATAAAACCAAAAACCTCCAGTGAACTAAAAGTCCATTTGAACTGTTTGAACTTTTGCTTTGCATTTTGCTTCCAATATTCAAAACGTTTAAGCAGATGGTACTCAGATAAGTGTGGGAGCATCTCCCTGAGTGTGTAGTAACATCTAATTTTTGTAAATTGAATTGTACTTTACATCTAATAGAGAGAGCACCAGTTCCTGGGGATTCTTGAAAGGTGGCAATCTAAATCACCTTTAGTCTCTGAGCTTCCTCTCAGGCACCTAAAACAGCAGCATCAGAATTTCTAGGAGGATGAATGTGGGTGTTGAGGTGGGAGGTAGCTAGAGAACTTGTCTTGAAATTGAATTTTTTTTTTTTTTTTTTTTTTTTGCACAGACAGTGCTTTGAGATGGGTTTTATGTTTATTTAGGTGGGCTTGGGGTGGGGGGTTTTGTGATAGCTAGCCTTTGGTGCTTCTACTGCTCTCAAACCACACCTGAGTCACATGTGCAGGCATGTGTGTAGAGACTTGAGGTGTACTGACCCAACTTGTCACCAGCCTGGGCTCTCAGAAGGTTTCATAAGTTTGTTCTTCTCTCTGCTCGATGAGAGTTAAAAAGTATAGCAGTGGAGAGATCTAGTGTGAGGGCCTGGACTTCCAACCTTCCAGGGAGAGCTGGGCTTGGGAGACTAAGAACTCCTCAGGGAAGCCTGAACATGCCCAATAGTCTATAGCAAGGACTGGCCACTGAAACACAACAGAAGACATTCTGCCAAACTAGTATCTCCTGAAAGCATTCTCGTTAAAACTGTGTATTCATTCCATTGTTTTTTTTTTTTTCATTTAACAGATACTCAGTGAGCACCTTCTAGGACCATGTGTTCTAGAAATGGAGGACAAAGTAAACAGAGTAGAAAATATTTTGCCCTCTTGGATCTTAGATACTATTGAGGGAGGCAATCAGTAAACAGATATACTAATACATATTTAAGTCAGATCACGATAAATTTTATGAAGAAAAATGAAGCAGCTTACAGAAATAGCAGAGTGAAGGGAAGGGCTATTATAGACGGTTAGATGATAGTTGTCACTGACCACTGCTCTCAGGTGGTGCCTTTTGAGCAGACACTTGAATTCTGAGAAGAAGAGTTGGCAGCATGAATAGCATGTGCAAAAGACCTGAGGAAGGAATATGCTTGTCCTTTTGGAGGAACAGCAATAAGCTTGGTGTGGTTGTAGTAGAGTCAGCAAAGATTGTAAGAGATGAAGTCATGGAAGTAACCAGTGGAACAAAATAGGGATGCCCGCTCTTATCATTAGTAATCAATGTTATGCTGGAAAGTCTAAATAATTAGACTAGAAAATTAAAGAGTTGTTATAAAAATGGAACAGAAAAAGTAAAATTATTTGTATTTTAGTGAACATGAGCATATGCTTCGAAATCCAGAAGACTTTCACTAAATAATTTAGAATCAATGAAAGAATTGAGAAAAGAGGCTTGAAATACAATGATTATTTATAAAATCTATAGGCTTTCCTCATATTATTAGTAAGAAATAGCCAGAAATGGAAAATGACAAAGATACCTATTTATAATTGAAACTATAAAATACTTTAGAACAAATTTTACAAGAAAGACAGTGGATGCATAAAGAAAAGAATAAAATCTTAGGAAGGGTGTTAAAATCAAACTAAAATATACTGTGTTTTTAGATATTCTTAAACAGTAGCACATGACACCATCAAATACAACCCCGATTTGAATTCCAAAGGAGTTTTCAGGTGTTTTTTTTTTTTTTTTTTTTTTTGAGACAGAGTCTCGCTCTGTCGCCCAGGCTGGAGTGCAGTGGCACAATCTTGGCTCACTGCAAGCTTCGCCTCCTGTGTTCACTCCATCTCCTGCCTCAGCCTCCCCAGTACCTGGGACTACAGGTGTCCGCCACCATGCCCGGCTAATTTTTTGTATTTTTTAGTAGAGATGGGGTTTCACTGTGTTAGCCAGGATGGTCTCGATCTCCTGACCTTGTGATCTGGCTGCCTCAGCCTCCCAAAGTGCTGGGATTACAGGTGTGAGCCACTGTGCCCGGCCTAGGTTTTTTTTTCTTTTTTTTAACTACCTAAAAATATTTAAAACCCTTACGTGCTCCAAATAGCCAAGAAAAAAACAGTGAAGAAGATTTTCTATTACCTGAAATTAAAATTTACTGCAATGCCATGTAAACAAGCTATGACTGGGAATAGACATATGGATCAGGGGGTTAGCAATTTTTTTCCCATAAAGGGCCAGATAGTAAATGTTTTCAACTTTGTGGGCTATCTGCTCTGTCTTAATTATTCAACTCTGCCCTTACAGCACTGTTTTAGTCCATTTTGTGTTGCTGTAACACAGTTCCACAGACTGGGTAGTTTATAAAGCATGAGATTTATTTCTTATGGTTCCGGTGGCTAGGATGTCTAAGGTTAAGGTTCCTGCATCTGGCAAGGGCCTTCTTGCTGTGCCATTATGAAGGACAAGACAGCATGTGCAAGAGAGAGAAAGAAGAGGGTCAAATTTCTCCTTTTTCAAGAATCCACTCTTACAATAAAGTCATTCTGTAATGACACGAGGGCTCTGTCATGAGAGCTTCATTCATGAGGGCTCTAATAACCTCTTAACAGTCCCACCAAACACTATTGCACTGGGAATTAAGTTTCCAACACATGAACTCCAGAGGACACATTCAAAACATTGCAAGCGCAAAAGCAGTTGTAAACAATAAATAAATCAGTGGATGTGACTGGATATTTTCATTGACAGTGGTTTGCCAATTCATGATATAGATCTTAAAACAAAATAGTGCTCAGAAATAGATAATATATGACAAGAGTGCTATTTCAAGTCACTTGGGAAGGATAATTTACTGAATAAATGGTCCTGACAGTTTATGTAAATTCTACTTAATTATAGATACTTAATGTATGATGCTTTAAATATAAAAAACCAAAAAGTAAAACAATAGAAAAAAATGTAAGAGAATATTGTTATAACCTAGTGCTGAAGGAAAGTTTTTAAACAAGGCAGAAAATATAGAAGCTATAAAGAAAGGATAGATATTTGGCTACATAAAAAAAGAATTTTATGGCAGACTTATTATAAACAAAATAAAATGTTATTCTGTGAAAATATTTGCAACACATATAACAGAAAAAGGGCTATTATCTTTAACATCCAATGTGCCTCTAGAAATAACCTAGTAAAAACAGGGCAAAGAACAGTTTCTGAAAAGAAAAGCCAAATGTGCAATGACTGTAGGAAAAGATGCTCAGTATCATACAAGCTGTAACCTTTTGTAAAACGGGATAGTAATAGTACCCACCTCATAGTGCTGTTGGAAAGATTAAATCAAATCATACAAATAAAGTGTAAGAAAGTGGTTGGGGCCAGGCGTAGTGTCTTATGCCTGTAATCTCAACACTTTGGGAGGCCGAAGCAGGCGGATCATGAGGTCAGGAGTTTGAGACCAGCCTGGCCAACATGGTGAAACTCCGTCTCTACTAAAAATACAAACAATTAGCTGGGCGTGGTGGCCTACACCTGTAGTCCCAGCTACTTGGGAACCTGAGGCAGGAGAATCACTTGAACCCAGGAGGCGGAATTTGCAATGAGCTGAGATTGTACCACTGCAGTCCAGCCAGGGCGAGAGGGCAAGAGTCTGTCTCAAACAACAACAAAAATCACTGTACTGCTGCAAACTTTCTAAAAACAGAGTACATGTAGTTCACTGCCTTCTTCCAATAAACCTTTCAAAATTTATTCTGTCTATTTTTTCAACTTAGTGTCATTACAGCATAATCTTTTGGTGTAGGTTATAATACCAAAATGCTTTCAGATAATTAAAGTATAGAGATATTTCCTACAGCATCTCTGGACTTTGGATATCTCCTACCTGCTTATTATAGTGGCTCTTTTCTCCTTCACTGGCAGACTGTCACCTGTCACTTCCCTGTGCTGGCTGTTGAGTCTAATGGCACTATAGCACTTTCTTTAAACCTTTTTTTTTTTTTTTTTTTATCTCTACTTCTGATTGGGAAACGAGAGCTAAAGTCAATCAAGATCAACCATAGAACTGTTAACAGAGAGAGGAAAGTAGGCATTCCTTACAATTAATAAACTAATTAGGATTTTGTAGTAGATCTATTTTATAAATCTAAATATGTATCAGTATTTTTCCAAACATCTCTTCTTTTTTCAGAGAAATTTACTATGGGATTCCTTTGAATAGTAGAATCCCCATTTTCAGTTATATACATACATGTTTATATTATCTTTATAGTACATATACATTTATTTGTATATGTATGTGTATATATATACCATATATACTACATGTATTACATTCTCCTTATGATATGGTTATTACTATGTAAATGTAAATCCACCTGTAAGAAAATTATTTTATAAATATATTTATAATGTAAATATTTATTAAATTTAATATTATGATTAAAGATGTGTTATAGATATAGATATATATGTTATATATATCTATATATAGATATAACATATATATCTATATCTGTGTTATATATGTATGAGAGTGTGTGTGTATGTGTGTTGTTTGTTCTCTCTCTTAATGGCAAGCATATTAAAAAAATAACAGAAATCCAAGACAAAAATTGCTCGAGTCTTTTAATCAAGCCATTATCTTCATTTTCATTCATGTCACCATGTGAATGCATAATTTACATTGTATTATATAGGAATATCATGAGTATATTTTAATACTTTATGTTTTCGTTTAATGCTTTTCTGCTATCTTGTTTTTAAAGTTGTTTCTTCCTTTCTCTCAATACTCCCTGTGCACAACTAATATGTCCAATACTCATGCTTAATGTCCTTGTTTTTATATTTTCAGGTACAAAAGGCTTTTTTGGACTTAATCATTGTTTCCATTTTGGCACCATTTTTGTTCTTATCTCATTAGCATAGTAAGCCTAAAATGTCCTAATTCCAGGAACAAAGAAAAGTTCCATTCCATTTTATATTCAAAAGTTTGAATTTCTACCTTAATCCATTTCTTAAAGTGGCTAATGATTTTTATTACCCTAGTTGTCTCTAGGGCAGTGGCCTTTCTCCAGTCATTTTAGTACAACTTTACAAAATGAATCCTGTAAATATACTATGAAACCTTCTTGAGATCATTCTCAACTAAGAATCAAAAATCGTGACTTATCTAAACATTCACATTCTTTTATATGTTGGGAAAGTTCACATCATTGCTCTTAATCTGCCTCTAAATTCTTTCTCTCCAGATCAATAGTTTCCTGCTGGTTTTCGGAATCAAGTGCTTCTTATTTCTCTGAACCTTAATAATCTTAATTAGGCCTCCCTGGCTCTGAGGATTATTTAGAATTTCTTTAGGTAAAGGTCACACCTATTTGTAGTTCTTAATCTGCATTTTTATCCACTTTGCATGTCAAATGTTCAATGAAATGGAGCTCTAGTGTAGGGACTCAATTTGTTAGACTGAGTACTCTTTCATGATAATCTATATACATCAGGTTTTATTCAGAGACTTCTAAAAGGAGCTATGATTTTTACTTTCTGAAATTCCAAACCCCAATAAGCCAAACAGAACATAAATAAAATAGTTGTATAGAGCAGCACTTCCCAACCTTTTTGGCACCAGGGACTGGTTTCATAGAAGACAATTTTTCTACAGACTGGAGGGGTGGGAAATGGTTTCATGATGAAACTGTTCTACCTCAGATCACCAGGCATTAGATTCTCATAAGGAGCATGCAGCCTAGATCCCTCGCATGCACAGTTCACAATAGTGTTTGCACTTCTATGAGAATCTAATGCCGCTGCTGCTGCTGTGGCAGGAGGCAGAGCTCAGGCAGTAATGCTCCCTTGCCTGCTGCTCACCTCCTGCTGAGTGGCCAGGGTCCTAACAGGGCAGGGACCATACTGGTCCATGGCCTGGGGGTTGGGGACCCCTGGTATAATGGACGCAGTATCAGTCACCACAGTCTCCTGCCTTATTATTTCCATTGAAGAAACCAAACAATGTGCTAGTTAGAGATTTAACTTTTTTTTTTTGGCTATTATCACAGATAGAATAGGAATATTTATGTGCCTCAGCTGGAGGGGTGGGAGTTTATATTTGTATATAAATACAGATTGGGATAAAGGTTTTGGACTTAATAATCAATGGTGTCTTAAACTTTCATGTTTTAGTTTTCAGAGCAGATTATAGTAACAGCAGTAACAATAGCTATGCTGATAAGAATGTGGAGAAAGAGGAATGCTCATACATTGTTGGTGGGAACATAAATTAGTACAACTATTATGGAAAGCAGTATGGAGACTCCCAGAAAACTAATAATAGAACTACCATGTGATCCAGCAATCCCACCGCTGGCTGTGTATACTAAAAAAAGAACTTATGGAAGAGATATTTCCACTCCCATGTATATTGCAGCACAATTCATAATAGCCAAGATAGGGAATCAACCCAAGGGCTCATCAATGGATGAATGAATGAATGAAGAAAATGTTATACACACACACACACACACACACAATAGAATATTATTCAGCCATAAAAAAGAATGAAATCCTGTTATTTGCAGTAACATGGACAGAAAGCCAGGCAAAGAAAGACAAATACATGTTCTCATATGTGGGAGGTGGAAAAATCATCTTATGGAGGTATTGAGTAGAACAGTGGTAACCAGAGCCAGCAAATAGTAGGGGGAGTGGAGAATGAAGAGAGACTGGTTAATGGGTATCAAAATACAGTTAGAAGAAATAAGATCTAGTGTCCAGTAATACAGTAGGGTGACTCTAGTTAACAAGAATTTATTGTATATTTCAAAATAGCTAGAAGATCTGCAGTGTTCCTAACAGAAAGATATGATCAGTGTTTGAGATGATAGATGTCCCAGTTACCCTGATTTGATCAGTATGCATTGTAAATGCATGTATCCAAATAGCATATGTGCCCCATAAATAGGTAGAACTGTTATGTGTCAATAAAAAACAAACAAACATAGCTATTCTAATATCAGGCATTGGCCAATTATACTTGCTCCTTTTCATAACCTCATAACCTCAACGGATAGTTGCTACTATCATTTCCATTTTACTTTTGAGGAAACATGTCCACAAGTTTCCTTCAAGAAGTTACGTAACCTAACCTATGGTTAATCACTGAAAACATAAAAGCCAGTTCCCAGAATAGTATCTTCTACAAAGTAGAAGAGATTATTTTTGAATTAGTGTCTGAGCTGGGACTAAAAATCTAGGTTAATCTGATATCAAAACCTATGTTATTGATCTTTGAGGTATATTTCCTCTCACTTGATTGCCACATTAATTATGTCCAAAGGCCAGTGGCCGTCAGTTTCTATAGAAATATTTGTGTGGAATAAAATTGTGTTCCACCAATTCTCCTTGCAGTTGCTTGTGTAGTGGATAGGATAATTTAAAATCATAGCCTGGTTCTTGAACAATCTTATTTTGTCGTCTTGGAGTTTTATGAGCAACAGATGGCAACAGAACAATGGTCAGTCAGTCTGAGCAGTGAAACTTTGTTGGGAAATAGTTTCAGTGAGCACTGGCATTGGGAACAACTGGTCAGTCATATCATTCAGATGGGAATGGCTCTCATTAGCTTTGAAACTCAGATATTAATGACTAATTGCCAGTAAGATCAGGCAATGCTGGTCAGCCAGGCAACTTAACCTGTGCTCCATGTGGAAAGGCTGCTTTTTAGCCTTTTAAGTTTGGATGTAAAATTACTTTTTCTGTCTCAGTTTATTCAAAATTCTATTCAAAACAATTGTTCTTTAGCCATTTTGATATGCTGTTATTCTTTAATAAAATATCAGACTGTGAATTATTGCCTCTTTAACTTTGTGTTGCAGTGTTCCAAGGTACTTTATCCATATAATGAATGTATTACATATATTATGGTTATTTGATTACATGCATATTCCCAGCTTAACCAAGAACTGTTAGAAGGAAGGGCTGTTTTATACAATTTTGTATTTAACAGGTGATAGACTTTTAGGTGATCAGTCAATGTTGAACTGATTTGAACTGTAAAATGAAAGTCCACTGTTTAGCTCTGTTGTTCATAATGTAAATATTCATTTACTTAAAATTTAACTCAAACTGTAGTTTAGCTGGAAAAGTGAAAATTTTATCTAAGAAAATAAATGTCAGTTTAGGTTTCTGAGTCTCTCTATTGTTTACTTGGATAAAAAGCTAAAGCCCTCATTGTACAGCTATTTCAAACATTTTACATATATTTACTGATTTATTCCTTTTATTAACAGAGGTAGTTACATTGAAAATACTGAGGCGTTGAGAGTTTGAGTAATTGGCCCCAAGACACAAACTAATAAGGGTTGAGCCGGGATTTGAACCCAGGCAGTCCACCTCCAGAGTCTGTGCTCTTAAGCAATATCCTGTGCAGCCTTGTTTATCTGTTATGTGTATGTATGTAAGTCAATATGTAGAGAGATGGAAAGAGACTTTATCTTATATTTTGTAGTGAATGTTATTATCACTTCTTGGAAAAATACAGAATTTTGCAGAGGAATGCGTAGTTTTCTAAGGTCAGCTTTCGACATCAAGTAAAATAATTTAAAAAATTTTTCATGTAGATATACTTTGAGAGACATTTAGATGCAGTGGAATGGGTTTGGAAAAGGACCAACAGAAGAATAAGGAAATATAAATCATGCTATTGTAGAAGACATTGTAAACATTTCATTCTGAGAGCATTTTATAAGGGAATTGAAAGTGTTTTTCAGATATTTTCAGATATCTCATATCTCAAATTGAGAGAGTTTGGCTTGGTTCTTTATAGTTTTGGTGGACAAAATTAAAGTCTTTGGTAGATGCTTTAGAGCAATAGGATTTTACACCATTTAAGGAGGACATTTTTTGCATGGAAGGTGGCCTTAGGAAATAATGAGCATTTTTCTATCAGGATGGTTAGATAGAGGCTGAAAACAAGGATGTCACTGAGGATAATCAAGCATTTGGCTGATTGAGTAACTGAACTAGGTGACCACATTTAAGTTACCTTCTAAACCTGCAATTCAAAGATTCTAATAACTTGGAAGGGATTCTATTTTATTAATTTACTATGTAGGTGATTTCTAGTGAAACTTATGATCATTAATACCAGTGGTTGTGAAAAAATAATGCCTGTTACAGAATTATTCATAATAAGCTCATGGAAATTCACTCATCATACTTAGTGTTTATTATGTGTCAGATACCTTGTTAAGCACCTTATCATTTATTACCTTTTTACTCTTCACAGTAAACTTCTGGAATGAGAACTATTATTGTCTTCTAGATGAGAGGTTCAGATGTGCCCATGTTCACATTAACCAGTAAGTTGGCATGACCAGAGCTTGAAACCGAGGCTTTCTGACTCCAAAACCTATACGCTTAACTACTGCACAAACTTTCAACTTTCTAGTTCAGATCAGAAATTGAAAATCAAGGTAATTACCATGGCAAGGTTCTCAGAATATGATACTTTTGTTATCTCATAAGTAGAAAAGGTTCAGGCCATCCCCATCAGCTGGAACAGACTGTTATTTAAAAAAACGAAGACTGAAATAGAAGAATGAGGGAAAGGAAAGGGAGCAAGGATGTTGTGTAGAAACTATTTCATGTCTAGTTGAAATGTGTTATAAAACTTAAATGTGTTTTTTAAAGTTCTGTTTTGGGTGGCATAAATTTATAAAGCCAAATTCCTTCCTCCCTCCTTCCCTTCTTTCCTTCCAATTGGGTATTGAGGAGATTTTAATCTTTTTTAAATTTAAATTTTATTTTTTGAGAGTCTTGCTCTGTCGCCCAGGCGGGAGTGCAATGATGCAATCTTGGCTCATGGCAACCTTGCCCTCCTGGGTTCAAGCAGTTCTCCTGCCTCAGCCTCCTGAGTAGCTGAGACTACAGGCACGTGCCACCACACCTGGCTAGTTTTTGTATTTTTTAGTATAGACCAGGTTTTGCCATATTAGCCAGGCTTGTCTCGAACTCCTGACCTCAGGTGATACACCAGCCTTGGCCTCCCACAGTGCTGGGATTACAGGCGTGAGCCATCATGCCCAGCCTTATCTTTAAATTATCCAGTAAACAACTGTTAAAAGAAAAATCTTAGCCACATTAAGTTCATCAGAGTTCAACTGAGCAAATAACAACTCGCGAATCTGGCAGCCTCGGAAACCAGAGTAGGCTCAGAGACTCCAGTGCAGCCAAGTGGTGGAAGATACTTTTTTTTTTCAGTCTTTTTATTTTATATTTATTTATTTATTTATTTATTTATGTATACTTTAAGTTCTAGGGTACATGTGCACAACGTGCAGGTTTGTTATATAGGTATACATGTGTCATGTTGGTGTGCTGCACCCATCAACTCATTTACATTAGGTATTTCTCCTAATACTATCCCTCCCCCCGCCCCCTGACAGGCCCTGGTATGTGATGTTCCCCACCCTCTGTCCAAGTGTTTTCCTTGTTCAGTTCCCAGCTATGAGTGAGAACATGCAGTGTTTGGTTTTCTGTCCTTGTGATAGTTTGCTCAGAATGATGGTTTCCAGCTTCATCTATGTCCCTACAAAGGACATGAACTCATCCTTTATGGCTGCATAGTATTCCATGGTGTATATATGTGCCACATTTTCTTAATCCAGTCTATCACTGATGGACATTTGGGTTGGTTCCAAGTCTTTGCTATTGTGAATAGTGCTGCAGTGAACATGTGTGTGCATGTGTCTTTATAGTAGCATGATTTATAATCCTTTGGGTATATACCCAGTAATGGGATCACTAGATCAAACGGTATTTCTAGTTCTAGATCTTTGAGGAATTGTCACACTGTCTTCCACAATGGTTGAACTAGTTTACGCTCCCATTAACAGTGTAAAAATGTTCCTATTTCTCCATGTCCTCTCCAGCACCTGTTGTTTCCTGATGTTTTAATGGTTGCCATTCTAACTGGTGTGAGATGGTATCTCAATGTGGTTTTGATTTGCATTTCTCTGATAGCCAGTGATGATGAGCATTTTTCCATATGTCTGTTGGCTGCATAAATGTCTTCTTTTGAGAAGTGTCTGTTCATATCCTTTGCCTGCTTTTTGATGGGGTTGTTTCCTTTTTCCTTGTAAATTTGTTTAAGTTCTTTGTAGATTCTGGACATTAGCCCTTTGTCAGATGGGTAGATTGCAAAAATTTTCTCCCATTCCTTAGGTTGCCTGTTCACTCTGATGGTAGTTTCTTTTGCTTTGCAGAAGCTCTGTAGTTTAATTAGATCCCATTTGTCAATTTTGACTTTTGTTGCCATTGCTTTTGGTGTTTTAGTCATGAAGTCCTTGCCCATGCCTATGTCCTGAATGTTATTACCTAGGGTTTCTTCTAGGGTGTTTATGGTTTTAGGTCTAACATTTAAATCTTTAATCCATCTTGAATTAATTTTTGTACAAGGTGTAAGGAAAGGATCCAGTTTCAGCTTTCTACATCTGGCTAGCCAGTTTTCCCAGCACCATTTATTTAATAGGGAGTCCTTTCCCTATTTCTTGTTTTTGTCAAGTTTGTCAAAGATCAGATGGTTGTAGATGTATGGTATTATTTCTGAGGGCTCTGTTCTATTCCATTG
>NW_016813249.1:426144-486096 GCF_001698545.2 Rhinopithecus bieti
GATTGTCTTGGCTATGTGGGCTCTTTTTGGGTTCCATATGAAGTTTAAAGTAGATTTTTCCAATTCTGTGAAGAAAGTCATTGGTAGCTTAATGGGGATGGCATTGAATCTATAAATTAACTTGAGCAGTATGGCCATTTTCATGATATTGATTCGTCCTATCCATGAGCATGGAATGTTTTTCCATTTGTTTGTGCCCTCTTTTGTTTTGTTGAGCAGTGGTTTGTAGTTCTCCTTGAAGAGGTCCTTCACATCCTTTGTAAGTTGGATTCCTGGGTATTTTATTCTCTTTGAAGCAATTGTAAATGGGAGTTCACTCATGATTTCGCTGTCTGTTATTGGTGTATAGGAATGCTTGTGATTTTTGCACATTGATTTTGTATCCTGAGACTTTGCTGAAGTTGCTTATCCACTTAAGGAGATTTTGGGCTGAGACAATGGGGTTTTCTAAATATACAATAGTGTCATCTGCAAAGAGGGACAATTTGACTTCCTCTTTTCCTGTTTGAATGCCCTTTATTTCTTTCTCTTGCCTGATTGCCCTAGCCAGAACTTCCAACACTATGTTTAAGAGGAGCGGTGCAAGAGGCCATCCCTGTCTTGTGTAAGTTTTCAAAGGGAATGCTTCCGTTTTTGCCCATTTAGTATGATATTGGCCTCCCTTGCTAGGTTGGGGAAGTTCTCCTGGATAATATCTTGAAGAATGTTTTCCAAGTTGGTTCCATTCTCCCCGTCACTTTCAGGTACACCAATCAGACGTACATTTGATATTTTCACATAGTCCCATATTTCTTGGAGGCTTTGTTCATTTCTTCTAACTCTTTTTTCTCTAAACTTCTCTTCTCGCTTCATGTCATTCATTTGATCTTCAATCACTGATACCCCTTTCTGCCACTTAATCGAATTGGCTACTGAAGCTTATGCATGTGTCATGTTGCTCTCGTGCCATGGTTTTCAGCTCCATCAGGTCATTTAAGGTCTTCCCTACACTATTTATTCTAGTTAGCCATTTGTCTAATCTTTTTGCAAGGTTTTTAACTTCCTCGTGATGGATTCGAGCATCCTCCTTTACCTCAGAGAAGTTTGTTATTACTGATCTTCTGAAGCCTACTTCTGTCAACTCGTCAAAGTCATTCTCCATCCAGCTTTGTTCCATTGCTCTCGAGGAGCTGCGATCCTTTGGAGGAGAAGAGGCACTCTGATTTTTAGAATTTTCAGCTTTTCTGGTCTGTTTTCTCTCCATCTTTGTGGTTTTGTCTGCCTTTCATCTTTGATGATGGTGACCTACAGATGGAGTTTTGGTATGGATTTCCTTTTTGTTGATGTTGCTGCTATTCCTTTCTGCTTGTATATTTTCATTCTAACAGTCAGGACCCTCAGCTGCAGGTCTGTTGGAGTTTGCTGGAGGTCCACTCCAGACCCTGTTTGCCTGGGTATAACCAGCAGAGGGTGCAGAACAACAAATATTGCAGAACAGCAAATGTTGCTGCCTGATCATTCCTCTGGAAGCTTCATCGCAGAGGGGCAACTGACTGTATGAGGTGTCAGTCAGCTCCTACTCAGAGGTGTCTCCCAGTTAGGGTACTTTGGGGTCAGGGACCCACTTGAGGAGGCAGTCTGTCCGTTCCCAGATCTCAAACTCTGTGCTGGGAGAACCACTGCCCTCTTCAAAGCTGTCAGACAGGGACATTTAAGTCGGCAGAAGTTTCTGCTGCCTTTTGTTAAGCTATGCCCTGCCCCTAAAGGTGGAGTCTGCAAAGGCAGGCAGGCCTCCTTGAACTGTGGTGGACTCCACCCAGTTCGAGCTTCCTGGCTGCTTTGTTTACCTAGCCAAGCCTCAGCAATGGCAGACACCCCTCCCCCATCCTTGCTGCTGCCTTGCAGTTCAATCTCGATCTCGGACTGCTGTGCTAGCAGTGAGCAAGGCTCTGTGGACATGGCACCCACCGAGCCAGGCGCGGAATATAATCTCCTGGTGTGCCGTTTGGTAAGACCATAGGAAAAGCGCAGTATTAGGGCGGGAGTGTCCTGATTTTTCAGGTGCTGTCTGTCACAGCTTCCCTTGGCTAGGAAAGGGAATTCACTGACCCTTTGCACTTCCCGGGTAAGGTGATGCCTTGTCCTGCTTTGGCTCATGCTCCTTGGTCTGCACCCACTGTCTGACAAGCCCCGGTGAGATGAACCCGGTACCTCAGTTGGAAATGCAGAAATCACCCGTCTTCTATGTCACTCACACTGGGAGCTGTAGACTGGAGCTGTTCCTATTCGGCCATCTTGGAACAATCTCTCAAGTGGTGAAAGATTTATGGACAGAAAAAGGAAACTGACATATAGAAAACAGAAGTGAGGTACAGAAACAGCAGGATTGGTTACAGCTCGGTCTTTATTTGAACATGGAGTTGGCCACCTTTGATTAGTCAAAACTCAAGTGACTGGCACAAGAATAGGGTAAGGTCCGTTTTACAACTCTATTGCAGTTGTAGCTCACAATGTAAAGAGAAACCTTTAGGCTGAACTTAAAATATGTAAGGAGGCAGCTTTAGGCTAAACTTGATTTAACACAGCATGTAATATTTGACCACCTTTGAGCGGGGGAACACCTTCCTGTGTGATGAATACACAGTCCTGGATATTGATGTAAGTATGTAGAGGTAGTGTGCCTCTCAAAGTGCCACCTGGTGGTAAATGTGGGAATGAAAAAGCCATTGTCTTTCTTTAGATAAGATTCTGGACCACTGCTGTGCAATAGAACTTTCTGGGATGATGGACATGTTCTTTATTTGTATTGTCCAATAAGTAGCCCCTAGCTACATGTGACTACCAAGCACTTGAAAGGTGTCTGGTGTGACTGAGGAAATGAATTTTAATTTATTTAAATTTAAAATTAAATAGCTACATGTGGCTAGTGACATTTATTGGACAGAGTATGTCCAGATACATAGATATCGGGAGTGACTGAATACTTAACCAATGGTAAAATTATACTTCAAAATTAGTGTTTCCTTTAGTATTTATTTTTCTCTCTCTTTCTGAGTATAAAGTAATTCAAACATTCAAAAGTATAGAGTATAATACTCTGAATACTCACATGCCCAGCACCTAACATTGATAAATTAGAACATATTGACCTCCTTGCTTCAGTTCTTTTTAAAGAAATAGAATATTACAGTTGAAACTCCTTGCATATCTTATTTAGGTGTGGTTTTCTGAATATTGTGTTCATAATTATCTTGCATGTTTTTATATTTTTACTGTGTGTGTGTGTAGTATTGCTTTGCATGTTTTGCATTTTAAAAATATATGGTATCTTACTGTGTATATTTTTCTACTTGCTTGTTTTGATCTCTATTATGCATTTTTTAGAGTTATTCATTCAACAAATATTTAGATGACCTACTATGTGCTAGACATTGTTCTAGGTTCTTAGGATAAATTATTGAACAAAACAAAGATCCTTTCTCTTTTGTCATTAATATTCCAACTAGAGGAGACAGACAATAATATATAATAAACATTTTAAAAAGGAAATTATATACTATGTTAGAAGGAGACACTATGGGAAAAAGAATGTAGATTAGAGTAAGGGAATTAGAAATAATTAGAAGGGTAGGGGGCTGAGGGCTGCAATTTTAAAGACATTAGTAAGGGCAAGCCTCATGGAACAGATAATTGAACAGATTGTGAAACAGGTGAAGGAATTAGCTGTGCAGTTTTCTGGGAGAAAGAGTACTCTAGACAGAGGTAACAGTCAATATAAGGGCCCTATGGTAGAAGTGTGCCTTGTGTGCATAGGAAACACCAAAGAGTTTTGTGTGGCTGGATCTCTGTTAGTGACAGCGACTGTGGTCAGAGGGGACATGAGAGAGGTTGGGGAGGGGATGTTAGGACTTGGACTTCTCCGAGTGAACTGGGACCATTGTGGAGTTAAATGATGTGTTATATTGTAGAAGGCTTGATCCGGCTGTTGTGTTGGAATATACTGAGTAGAGTCAGTAAGACCAATTAGGAGGCTGTTGTAGTAATCTATAAGAGAGATGATGGTGGCTTGTATCAACCAAGGTTGGAATCAATAGAGGTGGTGAGAGAAGTGTTTACATTCTGAGTGTTTTCTGAAGGCAGATCCAGTGACAGATTTCAAACAGCAGATATTCATTGACAGATGAGGTGTAAGGAGTGAGAAAGAGGAGTCGAGGATAACTCATTTTTTGATCGGAACTACTGGGAGAGTGCATTAGCTGCTGACTGAAATGAGATGACTGTAAGGATATACTATGCGGAAGGAAGGTCAGGAATTGAGTTTTGGCTGTGTTGTATTTTGTATGTCTTCTCTGAGTCTGAAGTTTGGGAAACAAGTCTAAGCTGAGAATATACATTTGTGAATCCTCAGCATATAGACAGTGTTATCTATGAAACTGGATTATGTCACCAAGGGAGTGAATATAGAGAGTAGTTCCAGAGAGGCAACCTTGGGACTCTCCAAACTTTACAAATGAGAGAGGAGACTAAGGAGTGATCAGTGAAGAAGGATGCACAAGGTAGTAGGAAATCCTGGAAGTCAGATGAACAGAAGTTCAGGGAGGAGTGTATGGTCAGTGTGCCAAATGATACTGATCAGGTGTCTTAAGATGAGTGGTGAGAACTGAACCACTCAATAGTTTATCAACACCGAGATCACTGGTGAACTTAACAAGGCAAACTTAGGTGGAATGTTAGGGGCAAAAACATGAGGTGCATTTAAAAGAAAAAAAAAGGAGAGGAATTGAAACGCTAACAGAAAATTGTCAAGGAGTTTTACGGTAAAGGGAAGGAAAGGAGGATGGTATAAGGTGGTAGAAAAGTTCAAGAGAATATTGTTGGGTTTTTTATTTATACTAAATAAATGAGATAAATAAAAGCATGATGTAAATGGTCCAATAAGAACACAGTTCTGAGTAATTTATGCATATCTACGCATTTATTTTTCTAATTATTTTAACTGCTCATGTTCCATTGCATTACTATTTCAAATGGATATTTAAGTTGTTTTCTAGTTTTCTGTATTTCATACAGGGCTTCAGGGAATATTTTTATACATATTTCCTTATGTATATATGCAATATTTCTCTCTGGTAAATTCCTGGGAATGAAACTTCTCATTCCTACATTATCAGCATTTTGAACTTCAGTGGGTATTGTCAAATGATTTTACAGTAGTTTTTCCATTTACATGCTCACCAGCACTATGTGAGATGTCTTGTGATCAATCTGATTGTGTGAAATGGTATCCTACTGGGTTTAAATTTGCCTTTCTGTAATTGATAATGAGGTTGAACATCTTGTCTGTAAATTTGCTTCCATTTTTCTGTTGGAGGAAAATTTTCATACTGATTTGTGGATTTCTTTTATTATTTGGCTAAGAAAACTTTATGAGTTACATATATATTGCAAGTGTCCTTTCTCAATCTGTGACTTATATTTTCACTCTTAATGTCTTTTGATGCACAGAAGTTTTAAATTTTTTGTGGTCAAATTTTTTCATCTTTTCACTTATGGATTCTACTTTCTCTGTCTTACTTAAATCCTTCCTTATCACAAGATCATGAAGATATTTTAAAATATTTTGAATAGTTTTAAAGTTTTACCTTTCAAACTTACGTCTCTAATCACCTTTAATCATACTTGATATTTTTAGGGTGGTTTAAGGTAAGAGCTCTGTTTTATTTTTGACCCTACACTGTGCATCTTTTAACAGTATCCACCATTCATGTATAAGTGGATTTGTTTATAGACTCTCCATTTTATGTTCCTTTGAGTCTTTTTAGAGCCTTAAAATACCTCTGTATCCTAACAATATAGCTTAATAATAAATCTGAATATCTGATAGGGCAAATCTCCCCAACTTGCTCTTCTTCAGTTTTTTTGGTGGGGTGAGAGCAGGGAGAAGAGGTGGTATTTTTAGTCCTTTTATTTTCTGTAGGAATTTGAAGTTTAATTAAGTGACACACACACATACACATACACACATACAGACACTGTTCAAATTTTGATGGGAATTGCATTTAATTTATAGATAATTTGAGGAATGTGACTTATTGGCAATATTGATTATTCCTTCCCATGACTATTGGATTGTCTTTATTTATTCAAGCCTTCCTGTGTTCTTCATTAATTTTTGCATCATGGGGAGGAGTGTGGTGCTGGCTGTTAACCAGGGTGGGGACTACTGACTAACATCTTTGCTATATCTGGGGTATAATAGTCCATTGGTAATGGGACATCAGGCTAAATGGATGAGAACAAATAAAGTATAAAAATTGGGTAGATTTCCAGAGACCCAAACCAGTCTGGGATAAAGGCAAATCTGTAGTTTGAGTGTTCAGATTGCCATCAGTAGGATAGTTTAGCAGGTGAGAAGGTTGATATCTCTCGATCACGCAAAGGATTCTATCAATTGGGGTTAATTGGGAAACGACTCAGGCATAGAGCATCAGGACTCTATAGTCATATCCCAGCCACAGACTAACTGGACAGTATGGCCGGAATCTAGTTACTGAAAGACTGGACAATGGGATAAAACAAGGTACAAAGAGACAAAGTAAAAGGGAGTACCACCCAGCACTGAGACTAGAAGTGCAGGGATATTAAGAGAATGATACTGAGCCAGCTCATTCCCAGGCAAAGGCTTATTATATTTCATTCTTCAGCACCAGCACAAAGGCTGGAATGTCAGTGGAGATAAACCCAAAGGTAGGAGTGTCCCAATCAGGGGTAAGAGGGAAGGAGTGGGGAGCCCTGTGGTTCCTGACACACTTTGCTCCCTGATGAAGTAATAGAAAGCTGAACCAGTATATAGCTAATATAAGAAGATTCAATGTAAATAGAATATCTTAAACTCATGTCTGGATAAAACTATATTAAATTAAGTATTGTTTGACCACAGCTAAGAATTAATGAGAAAAGTCCTCAAATATCTCTCTCTACATATGTTTTGAGTGAGAGTATCACTCTGTCACCCAGGCTGGAGTGCAGTGGTATGATCTCAATTCACTGCAGCCTTGACCTCCAGAGCTCAAGCAGTCTTCCCACCTCAGCCTCCTGAGTAACTGGGACCACAGGTGTGCCTAGCTAATTTTTGTGTACTTTTTTATAGGGATGATGTCTCATGGTGTTGCCCAAATTGGTCTTGAACTCCTGAGCTCAAGTGATTTTCCCTCTTTAGCCTCCCAAAGTGCTGGGAGTATAGATATGAGCCACTGTGCCTGGCCAAGTATCTACATTAAAAAAAAAAAAAAAAAATCTCACTTTAAAAGTGTTTCTGTGTAAGTGTAGAGACTTAGAATTATGAAGGCTATATTTATGTTTGTCTGTTTCAATAAATAATTTAAAGATGAATTAACAGCTCACTTACCTTTTTATTTCTGTAAACTGAAAATAAGAAGTCACAAGCTTTCAAAGTACCTAAGAGAAAATACACTGTTTCTTGAGGGCTGATCTATAATCCCGAGTCTATAAAATGACAGCAGAAGCCACTGGGTTTTCATGTTAGGAAACTGACTGGCAAACATGTTAAGTATTGATGTGTAGGAAAGACAGATGTTTGATGACAGATGAAAGTGAAGGAAGGCTGGTGAAGCAGGAGATGGAAGGGCATAGTCTGGAGACTCTCTGTGTGTGTGTGTGCACGTGCATGTGAGTGTGTGTTTACATGCGTGTGCATGTAGGTAGGTGTCTTAAACCACAGCACAACATGACTAGCAGTGTATGTTGTTGTAGAAGTTAATAACTAGGCAATGAATGGTTTCAAAACATGTTAAAAAATTAAGTTTCCTTTTGAGGTAATATTCCATAGAGATTCCAAAAGAGATTGCTCATAAATCAAATCGTGAGGAGCTCCAACTTAATTATAAGAAAAAAAAAAAAAAGCGCAGCTAAAATTACCCTTAAAAGAATTAGCAATTTTTTTTTTGTTTTGTTGTTATTTAAATAAAGAATAGAACTGTTGTTGCCCTGAGGGAAAAATGAGTAACAGGCATTTTGCTCATATGGCTTATACTTTATGTATGTGTGCATCTATTATAATAGTAACAGATAATGTCTTCTGATAGCTCATGGAAGAAATTAGTTTCTTTTCTAGCAAAATGCTAGCCTTGTGGAAACTGACAAAAGTCATGTTATAATGATTTTTGGCTCAATAAAGTAATGATAGCTTGGAAAAAGTAAAGGAGTACAGCAGCAGAAGAAAGATGACTGTAACAAAACAAATTATTTGAACAAAAGATACACTGTTTCTTTAATTGGATTCTCATGGAATATTGGTTTAAAATATGCTGACCAAAGGCAGTATCTGGAAGACAGGAACTTAGGATTCCTGAATCATAGTTCTCCCAGCTTGGATTCAATTCAATTCAACAAACTTCTATTGAGCATCTACTCTGGAGCCAGATGGCCTGAGTGTGGTTCTTGGTTCTACTATTCTACCTCTTTATCAGTTTCCTCATCTATAAAACAGAGATGATAATAGTAGTTTTTTAGGATAAACAGAATTTTAATGTATGTAAAGTACTTAGAACACTGCCACTTTTGCACACACAGAAAGTCAACTGAATTAGAGACTGGAAACTGAAAGGTACCTATGCTGTCTTTGTGGGAGAGACAGATAAGAAATCCAACAATTTCAGTAGTATTTTCTGATAATACCAATAACATGTTTATCAAAAGGTTGCTATGGGAACCCAGGGATCGAAGAAATAGCCACCTTAGGGGATAGTTTTCTGGAATAAAATTCAAAAAAGACTTTCAATAGGAAAAGAAATTCCCAAAAGCCCCAGGAAACAAAAAATAGACAAAGTGAGAGTCTGGGACACATTCATGTGTAGCTTTTTGAGCTTCCTTCCTTGCTGGACCTAACACTGCATCTGGTCATCTTTTAGATACTTGGTAAAAACATGGTAGAGTTCATTTTAAGTTCTGATACTATTTTCATGTGTACTGTCAGTCACAGTGTCTATTTGAGTCTAATGGAATTAGAATAACCAGAATAGCAAACTGCTATTCCAAAGTGTAGTGCTCTGTGCTGTTAGACAAAATATTGACTCCTGGGTTGAGTTAGAACACCATGAAGAAGGAGTAGCACTTTTATGTCACGGCCCTTCTTTTCTACTCTCTGTCAATTCTAATGAAGCAGGAGAGAGGCAAGTATTATCCAGTTAGAAATAAAAGAGAGGGCCAGCACAGTGGCTCATGTCTGCAATCCCAGCACTTTGTGAGGCCGAGGCAGGTGGATCACTTAAGCTTAGGAATGCGAGACCAGCCTGGGCAACATGACGAAACACCGTCACTACAAAAAATACAAAAATTAGCCAAACATGGTGGTATGTGCCTGTGGTCCCAGCTACTCAGGAGGCTGCTGTGGGAGGATCACTTGAGCCTGGAAGCAGAAGTTACAGTAATCTGAGATGACTCCCCTGCACTCCAACGTGTGTGACAGAGTGAGACCCTATCTCACTAAATAAATAAAGGAATGAATGAGAGAAAGACATTTTAAACCAATATGTAAGAATCACACTTTAGGATAACCTTGATATTGTAATAATTTATGATTCTCTAACCTGTGAAAATTGTAAATTGTTAAGCAATAAAGAGAAAATACATTTGTGGATATGCAGAAATGTGAGTTTCTCAGTGCAATGGAAGCATTGGGAGAAGGAAGGTGACCATCTAGTCTGTGGTCCCCTGGTCCTCCCTTGCCTTTCCTGTGTGTCTCGTCTTGCTTAGGCTTTGACCTTTGTCTTCATGTTATCCTCCATTGCTATACAACAATTGGGGCATCTTGTGCTTGACGTTTTAAGGTAAAATAAAACTGTGGTTACTCCTTGCAGTTCCATTGGCTGGCCCTGTAGTTCTCCATGCTTACTAGTCCCCTTCCTGCCATTGCTACTACAAAAGCACTCCAGACCTTCTTTGGTGGGAGGAGACATGAGAATGTTTTTTGATCTCATTGACATCCTACTGAAATCAGGGAAGACAGGGCAATGCAAAGCTTTCAGCTCATTCTAACCTGGCAGACTTCTTCACCATTGCAGCTGTATGCTGTCTACCTGACAGTGGTGTACAGAATCCAAAATGGCTCTCCCAGAAGGCTTCAGAAGCCGAGCAGAAGCTCCTAATGTTTGTGGAGACACCCCCTTAGTCTTTCTGAATGTTTTACCATCTTACCACCCCATCTTCTGTCCAGCCCCATGCTGACACACACTTGCACACATGCATACACACATACATGGGCAAACTCACACATTCACCCACCCCTCTCCCCCCACATATAGACACATGTTCAAGGGCCCAGACAATGTTTAATCTCTAGTTAGACACTGTGGTCCTTATCTCATCCTAGAAGCCAATCAAACTTATGTTTCTTTTTGTTGAGCCAGGGAAACTACTTTAATATTCTGCTATTGCCATATCTATGAGTAAGTTTCATATAAGCTCTCAATTCTACAATTCTGCATGGTCCAAGTAAAGTCCTCTTGGACCATCAAAACAAAACCATTTCTCTCTCAAGCTCTTAGAGAGTGTGGGTTGCAAAACAATTGCTTCTCCAGAGCTAATTTTTAAATTGCTATTTGGAAGATTATAACTGAACAATAATGCCTTTGTCCTTGGCTGTATCTGCCTGTCTCTCAAAGCCAAAGCTTTCAGCTTTACTGGGTAAAGCAACAAGATTAGTAAGAATAAAAATAAATCACATAATATTTCAAAAATATTATCCTGTTAAATCTTGTTACCTAGACCTGAGTTATTTCACACAAGAGGAATACTCAATCAGCTACATCCTTAAGGTTGTCATAACAAATCAGGCTGATTTTCACACATATTTATAACCAGAATTATAGTTTTTCAAAGATATGTTACAAGTGAGCTAATGTTAGATGTAGAAGGGAAACTGTTGATCAAAGTTTAAATTCTGATTCCTCTGCTTCACTTTGTTGTCTTTACAAGTCATTTAAACTTTCCAAAATCTTATTTCTAAAAAAGGCATAACGATTCACTTATGACAATGCAGCATATTGTCTGTACTTTTGGATGCCCTCTGGAAGGATATCAGCAACCAACTAAATTCATTATTAGAGACTTAATAGTGAGTGGAAATGGTTCTTGAAGTGATCCCTGTTCAGTCCAGAAATAGCAGCTCTTTAGGTAATCACCATTGTGAATTGCTGCAGATGGCCGCGTTAGTGGAAGTCTGTGTTGTGACGAGAACCACTCTAACATTGGGATGGTTTTGATTCTTTCTGCTACTTAACATTCAGAATGATCCATAGCTGAAGCTTAGTTACTATTTAAACATCTACAGTGGTTTGCCAGTGGGAATCCTAATTATTATTGCCTGGTAATTAAAAGACCTGCTCGCCTCAGGGTTTTGGAAAGAATAAAAATAATACATGTGATTGTTGCAAACTTCAGCTCTATTTGGATGTTAGGTGGTTGTTATTAATTTTTACTAACTCTCCTACCGCACTCTTTTTCTCCCTCATCTGATTTTCCTGCTCTCTTTTCAATGCTTTGGGAAATTCATGTTCATAAATCTTGATTTTAAATGAAGCAAATTTTCTCAGAGTCAGCACCGCAGTGTCCAAGGTCATCTGTTGTCTTAGCATCTTTTCCACTGTTTAATCTGTGTCTTAAGGCTTCTTTGGTTCCTTTTGGATCTGTGATTGTTTCTGTTTTCTGAACATGGGATATATTTCCAGATACACTGCTTTTTTATACTGACCTACATTCTGCATTGCTTGGTTTTGTTTTGTTTTGCTTTTCTCTAGTAGTTTTTGAGCTTAGGGTTTATTTTTATCATTTATAAATTGGTTTGAAAAAAAGATTAATTCACTCAGTATTCAACATTTGAATCAAGTGACAATTATGTGCAAAATACAGTAGTATTGCTGGGATATGGTATGAGCCCAGAATGCCCAGGCTTCTGGCTTGACTACAGGATCAGTGGTGCTGTCATTCACCAAGGCTGAGACTGCTGGAAGTAGAGCTGAATTGGAAAGGAGAGTTGGGGCAGAATGAGGGAATGATGGACAATTGCTGTTAGCTTTGCATTGGCAAAGTTTGAGGTATCCAGTGGCTGGTGTGATACCTTAGAGAGGCTCTCACTCCAAGTGGCAGATCTAGGTGTCATTAGTATAAATACATTGAAGCCAAGGGAGTTAATGAAAGAGAATGGAGATGAATTCTCTGTTGAATGATCACCAGACTTGCCATGTTTTCCAATAAACAGATACCCTGGTTGAAAGTTTGTGTGTGCGTGCGTGTGTGTGTGTGTGTGTGTGTGTATTGTGTGTGTGTGTCCCAGAATAGCTATAGTGATGTGGAGGTATGTATGTCTTCAGTGTAATTGGTAGGCTTCCTGGAAACTACAGTTTTAAAAATGATTGACAACCATAGGCTAGAACTTCTTAACCATTTTACCATGAATTTATAGTTTGTTTATTGTGGAGCTGTTCTATGCATTGTAGGATGTTTAGCAGCATTCCTGATTTCTACCTACTAGATGCTCATAAGCTCCGCCCACCCAATCCTCATCCCCAGTTGTGGTGACCAAAAATGTCTTTAAACATTGCTAAATGTTCCTTGGGCTAGATAATGCCTCCTGAGTAAGTTCTTCTCTGAATTTATGTACAGCATTTTGGGAGGAGCCACATTAACTTTTACGTTCCAGGATACTTGAAAAACACATTCATGTCTGCAATTATCCTGACTCATATTTAGGAAGCAGCTTACTCCTCCATCCTGGAGGGTCAATTGAGTAATTTTACCATTAAAAAAAATCATTTGCTGCACATAAAAGTACAGATAGCTGCTAGATGCAAATTAAATTTTGTTTTACTTTATGTTTGTATGATATATAAATGAGGGGTGACCGGGACATGTTGAACTCCAAATAGTGAAATAACCTTAGTTTTGAGTCAGTCATTTCAAAAGAATTGCTGTCACTTCTTTATGTGTCAAATACATTTTAAGGCAGACCATCCCAAAGAGTACTCTTGGGGTGGAGGTAAGAGGGTGGAGTCCTAGTGAGGTGAATATGAATTTTGTAATAGTGATTTGAATGTATAAAGTTTTAAAAGAGCTAGTGCTTAATATTTTAAAACTTCATTCTTGTTTATAAATTTCATAAAGCAAAAGAATATAAGAGTAACTTAATTACCTGCCATGGAAGCTAAATTAACTTACAGCTTGAAAACCTTCTCTTAAAATAACTCAGATTTTAAAGAATCATTTATAAGGTAAGTTGTGGCATTGTTCTAAGCACCTGCCTGTATACGTGTTGCTCTGAAATAATGCTATTATTTATTCTATTAGAATGTAGATTCTGTGAGGGGAAGGGTTTTGCCCATTTTCTTCACTTTTCTTTCTCCTCGTCCCACACTTCCTTCATGTTACTGTACACAGTGGTATAGTGTAGGCTGGGATGCAGCCTCAGAGAGTAGTTAGCATCTTGTTTTAGTTGGCTCTGCTTCTTCTCTGACCTCTGCCGGCCTCCCCAACAGCCACTGCCACTACCTCACGGCCAATACTCTTGATATTCTGGTTGGGGAGATAACTGAAGCCTAGGAGTTTACATCAGGGTGGTATCACTTCTCACAGAAGAATCTTTACTTCTGGCATTTCCTCCTAACTCTCAAAAAATTGTGGTATTAAATATTTTATATGACTCCTAGAATTGTGGCTGTAGAGTTCCAGCCTCTGTCTCAGTCTTCTTCTATCAAATGAAGGAAGACAAAAAAAAATGAATTCTAGCTTTTGCAACATGTATTCAGTCCACCCTCAGAGGCCAATTCCTACCTTCCCAAACCGTGATCACAGCCCTTGATTGACAGAAATGGGAGGGAAAAGGGAGAGGGAGAGAAGAGGTTTTTCATCTTAAAGACAGGAAGAGTCATATCTGGAGAGCTGAGGAAGGTGGGAGGCCTCTTCTGTGTACTTCTGTTGTCACTTGATTGGAATGACTAAGGCCATTTTAAAACCAGAAACTGCATTTTATCACTGAATGCAGAATTGAGTTTGGGATCATCCAGGCTTCTACAACATAGGGGGAAGATGGAGTGACTATCCTATGATAAGTATGAATCCATCTCATGAGAGTCCATGGTACAGTGGATATACAGCATGCTTATCTAAGCTTAATTACTGGTTCCATGTATGTACTTGGGCAAGTCACTTAACCTCTCTAGTCCTAACGCCTCATCTGTGAAGCCCACTTAGGGTTATGAAGATTTAATGTAATTATGATATAAAGTGCTTAGTAGTTATAGAAGCAGTTGCTCTGGTTTAGATGGTGAATGAATAGATTGTTTATTGGCTCAGGAATTATGTGATAAGTATTTAAGAATTGTACTTCTGGTTGTCCCAGGAGATTAAGATTCTTGTTTGGCTTCACTACTGACTAGACAGTATTAACAGTTAAGTCATTCAACTTTGTAGACCCTGGATTCCTTTTATTCACAACTGTTGAAGTTGAGGATCTTTCATTTGGTAAGCTTGGGAATTCTATTTTGTTTTGCTATTTAAAAACCTAGGTCTCTTGTTGTTAACAATACCTCTATTAACTAATTTGAGTTCTGACTCATCTGCTAGATCTAAGTAGCTGTGGAAATGTGAAGCTTTTCACAAATAATAGTATGATTTTTTTTTAGATAAGTACATGCAGATGGAGCAAATTGCTTAACTGACATTTTACGATTATGTATTAAAGCATCCTGTTCAAGGTTGGAGGACAGTATAAACTTATTTAAAATGTCTAGTGAACAGAGTCTGTCACAAGGATATGGGAAAAAGGCAACACTGTATTAAGATATTATTTGTAACTAAGTGCTTCATTTCCAAGCAGTCTGTCCCTGAAGGGGGTGTAAATCATGTGTCTGTTCTGTGCTTAGAATTCCCCTCTTCTGCCATATGTTTATTGTGTAAACCAAGAAGATCATGTATTATCAAGAGACAACTTCTACTCCTGGCCTAAACTTTCAAATATTATTCATACTGTGGTCTCATGAAAAATTATTCTTAGGATCTGAAAGACCATCGTTTTCTTTTAGGTTTTTCTGTTTGTGTATGGTATTTGCAGCAACCAACATCAACAGCTGGTTTGTTCCCTCATTTTTCAAGGTAATGGTAGGGATTTAAATTATTAAGAATGAAATTTAACACACAAAAATACTTTGAACATGAGCTGTGTACACATTTTTTATTGAGTTATTAACCTATTAGACATTGCTGCTGCTGTGGGAACTTTATCATATAAATTTAAAAACTAATGTAAACAAATGGAGAATATGAATAGACACAGAAGAAAGGCTCAATTTTGTGCCAAAGTAATAGCTAGCGCTATAGCATGCTTACTGTAGGCATTACGTTAAGAGCTTTGTGTGCATTATTTCATTTAAGCATCCCAACTGTACTCCTTGGTTGGATATTATTACTTCATCATTTTTATAGGCGAAGAAGCTGTCTCAGACAGGTTAAGTAATTTGCCCATGTTCACACAACTAGTGAGCAGAAGTGCTAGGGGTTGAATCCAAGCCACCTGATTGCATAGCCTATGCTGAAGTTGCATTTTAAAGTAACAGAAATTTCCTCCATACAACACTGTACTTATTTTTTTTCTCTCTCTCTATCAAATGATGTGGCAAATTGAGAGATTTCTGGAGAAATTCAGGCCCAAACAATGTTATCGCTGAGATCATTCAGATTATTTTCAACATTAGCATTTAATGAATAAGACTGTGTCTTGAACTGAACATATTTATAAAAGAATTAGAGGAGGTAACTTAATTCTCCATTTACTGGTGTCTTAGTTGTAAAACCACATTTTGACAAGGTTATTGGTCATAAGTTATTTTAATAGCTTTTCCAAACTTAATTTTCTGAAGTTAATAAAATGATGAGAAAAATTTAGATTGTGTTTAAAAGCACTGAGTAAACTAAAACCTAAGTAAAGCTATTTACTTTGCATACATATGGCCACCATCTAAGATGGTTGCTTATCCTTGAAAGGATAATGTTTAAAATAATATTTAAAATAATCTAAACCTAATTTGTAAACATTGAAATTTTTACAAAGTATAGTTATATATAAATCTGATACTATCTTACTACAAGAGATACTAAATGAGTAACATGAATATTAAGCATAAAAGATTTAACTGGACTATTACAACCTACTCTCACACAGTTTAAACAAAAGTCAGTTAAATAGATTGTTTTTAAAGTTCTTTATAGTCTAGATTTCCTTCTTCCTTCTCTTTCTTCACCCCCTCCTCCTCTCAGCATCATAATCATGATTATCATCATCCCATCACCACTGTCATCGTAATCATCATGGCTATCTTTTACATTGTTTTCCTCAAGACATCTGCATCAGTAATTTAATTGTAAGCAACAGAAATGAAGGAGCAGTTTATTTAGAAAGATACCTTGTAGTTTTTAGTTTGAGGACAACCTGAAGAATGGGGCCTGGAAGAGCTGTGCCAAGACAGGCTACTAGGTTTAAGATGGGGGAGAGATGTCAGCAGATATTCATCACTTAGGGCTAAGGTCAGTTGGTTGAGCTCTGGGGCAGAGAGACCAGTCTAGTCCTGTAACACCAGCATGCCATGCAAATGTAAATTTTTGTGTGTGCTAAGACCTACAAACATCTGGCAAGTACCATAGAAGAGGAGGAAACTGCAGATCTCGAGAGGAAGGTTGCAGAAAGCAGTAGATGGTCTTTTCAGGTTTCACCATTGAGGCAAATGAGTTTTTGGACCTCATGCACACATGCTGTTTAATCACAGATCCGGCTTTCTGGAGAGAGTTTTATTTATAATTCTTGGGCTATGTATCCATTTCTTGGTCAAGGGTATGTGGTACTTTGATTGACTCTTTGATTGAGAACATTTTGTCTTATTAGGAAAGCATAAACTTCCAAAGGAAAAATTACCTAAAGGAGAAGACATGGATGATAGGGAAAAAAGGAACATATCATGTCATATGACTTTACCATGCATAGAAATCATAAATAAAATAATATTTTCCTTTGATATAATAGTCACAGGAGATCTTTTGCCCCCAAATTCATAGCTCTATTTATAGTGTTTTTCTGAATATTACATAGTTTTTTTAATGAACCTTGGTAAAAAAAGATTTTTTAACCATAACTTGTTTTTAATCCTATAGGAGAAGATAATAAGTTTTAGCTTTTATAGACCACTGATTTTTTCATGGCTTTTGTATTTTAAATAAGTTATTATTAAAATAGAAATTTAAAAAATCTACAGAACTTGAATTAACTTAATTAAGTTGTCTTTAGGCAACATTTCATAATAAATTCTGTGCTGAAATAATTATGATCATTACTTTATTACAAAATAACTGTCTAGGATGTTGTGTCAGTATTAGTGTTTATGTTTTATCGAGGCATGTGCAGTGTGCCTCAGGTATCATCAAGGATGGGTGTTGAATTACCGTTTCCCTTTTTATAATCAACTCCCAAAAGATGAAAACTTCCCCTCTGGCTTCCTGGTATCCTAATATATTATTAATTTATTTACTTTATTATTTTATTATTATTTACTTTATTTCTATTTTATCCTGATTGTATCCCCATCTCTCTTAAGGTGTGTATTCTTCTTTTTTCACATGTCATAGTTTTTTAATAAGATTATTTTTGAGAATTTAAATGTTTTCCCTAAAATTCTATATTATGAAGTGTGATTATAATGTGAGTGATTTTAAAGTTGTCTGTACACTAATTTTAAAGATAATTCCAGCAGCCTGGGTGCGATGGCTCATGCCTATAATCCTAGTACTTTGAGAGGCTGAAACAGGAGGATTGCTTGAGCCCTGGAGTTCAAGACCAGCTCAGGCAACATACCGAGACCCCATCTCAACAAAAATAAAAATAAAAAAATTAACCAGGTTTGTTATGTCACCTTTGGTTCCATCTACTCTGTAGGTCGAGGCTGGAAAATTACTTGAGCCCAGGAGTTCAAGGTTACAATGAGCTGTGTTCACACCACTGCACTCCAGGCAGGCTGACAGAGTAAAATCATGTCTCTTTTAAAAACACAACACAATAAAACAAAGCAAAAAACTACAAGACAAAGAAGGCTAAAGAATGCCAGAAATCCCCAGAAACTGAGAGAGGCATGAATGATTTCCCTCTCAGAGTCTCTGATAAGGAAGTCTCTGTTGACAGCTTGATTTTGGACTTTTGGCCTCTTGAACTGCGAGAGCACACATTTCTGTTATCTTCAGCCAGTTATTAGACAGCAGACAGACAGACAATTATTTCTTTATGTGTGACAAAAAGATCATTCCCCCTCAAATTTCCCAAAATGTGTGAAACAAAAGCTTAATTGTTAGAACAATGCTTTCTTTGGGTGTTTTGAAGAGGAATGTTCGTTGTTTAAAATGAGTCTGATTGCATTGTCACCACATGTTATATCTGCTTTTTCTATATATGTTAAAAAATACATTTAATAATCTTCTGGATTGTATACTCCTTGAAGACAGAGCTGGAGTCTTAGTTGTATTGGTTTTATACCTTATTGTACTTTTGCCAACAGGAAATTGCACCTCCATAAACTATAGTATGGAAAAGAGGTAAGTACCATAATTATTTATGAGGACTATAATATACAGATTGCTGTTAGTATTTTCAAAACCTATTAGAAGTAGGAATGTTTCTATTGTTTTCCAAAATGAATCATCCATGAGAGACTTTTCATAATTCATTCCTTTGTTTCCATTGATAGTGGCTTCTATTTTGTCTGTTTAAAACCATTTTGGCATTAAATTCTCAAATACTTCCATTTACGAAAAGAAAAGGATAGAAATTCATCAACACCTGTGAAAAGAAAGAAAAAAAAGAAAAAAATTCAGATCACCACTAACAGCTTATCACTATGGAACCTGCTCTTGTCAAACAGCATGCAGTGGGAAAAACTAAATGTGGAGAAGACAGTCAGTTTTCCATGTTATAAGGATCATACAACCAGAAGGATTTTACCACTGCCTTACAACATACAGGGATGCAAGCCATGGGTTTGGGTCCATGTAATTAGAGAACAATGGAAATTTAGTTTCCCAAATTGGAATTTCCTCTGGACTATATCTTAGCCTCCTGAGCATAAAGAATGTGCCTAATATACTGTTTAATGTTTCTTATTTTGTCATTAGAGAAAATGTGAAGGGTTTAAAGATGTCAAATGTATTATCCTAGTCACTGAAGTTATTTTTGAACAACTGACAAGACAAAAAGCCAGCAGCAGAAATTTGACTACTGGTTCCTGGTGGCCTGACTTTGCCATTAGGGAAGTGATTGTGCCCTGAGGCTATTTGCCTTTGATTATTTTCCCCCAAAGGCTGAAAGTTCTACAATATGCTTGTCTCTGAATTGAGAAACTGTTCATTTCCCTTTGGATCCTCAAAGTGGCTGCAAATAATAAACCTAAGTCAATAAAATGCAGAGTTAGAAAGAAAATGATCCATGTTATTTAACTTTCTCTCTTAATGTCGCATTTTTATGTATTTGCGTGTTTCTTTGTATATACACAGCCATGCCTCACTTAACAACAGGAGTGCATTCTGAGAAACGTGTTGTTAGGCAATTTTGTTGTGCAAATATTACAGAGTGTACTTATATGAATCTAGAACCTAGATAGCCTACTATCTACCTAGGCTATATGGTATAGCCTACTGCTCCTAGACTACAAACCTGTGCAGCATGTTACTGTACTGAATACTGTAGGCAGTTGTAACACAATGGCAAGTATTTGTGTATCAGAACATATCTAAACATAGAAAAGGTACAGTCAAAATACGGTTTATAATCTTATGAGGCTACTGTGGTACATGTGGTCCATTGTTGATCAAAATTTAGTTATGGGCATGACTGTATATACATACATATATATAAAGTTGTTAGACTAAGGAAAATTTGATCCAAATTCATAAAATCATCCATTTTTATAAAGCTTTTTTATACTTTCAGTTTTTATTTGGAAAGTGAACAGTCTCATGGTAGCTCTTCCTTGGTTCAATTGGATAGCACTTTTCTCTGTGCTGGTGGAATCTATTAACTCCTTATTAGGCTAAGCTAAATATACTGTGGTTGACATCTTTTGTTGGCGTAGCTTTTTAGTCAGGAGGTATAATTGTTAATAATATTTAGCCATAATAAATGCAGTTGTCTCACAGTACGTATTTTTAAAAATGGCAACATAAGGTTCCAAACAGAGACTTCTAATTAGACAATTACTGAGCAACAGGAAAGGATGTTTTCAAATTTGTATACTTATGGTTGTACTCTAAAATCTAGTAGTTTTCTGATGCAATTTTATAGTTTTCTATCATTATTTACACATACCATATCACATTATTAAGAATAAATTTGCTCACTGGAGTTACAGCGTCTTTAATATTATTTATGTGAGACCTCTTTAAAAAGGGAAGAAATCATAATGTTTAGCCTTTCAACAAGTTAGTCTATTGAGTAGCTGCTATGCACTGATGCCCTGAAGCACAGCAGTGAAAAAACAGTCTGTCCTGTCATAAGGCTTCTAGTCTGATATTGGGCTGATTCACCACTTTTGGTTTAAAATCCTATTTTCTCTTGTCTTTAATGTCTGTCTGTCTGTCCTCTTCATCTTTCTTTTTCTGTGAATACACACACGCTATGTATATACACACACACACACATACACTTATACATATACTATATATTGTATATGTGTATGTATACATATATTTTAAAGATATATAATTCATATATATCTTTAAAGATATATATATGAATATATCATTAATATACATATGAATAAATAATGTAACAGTATAAGTATCTTGTTTGGGATAATACATATTAGTGTTAGGCTTCTTCAGAGAGACAAAATCCAAAGAAGATAGATAGATAGATAGATAGATGAATGAGAAGGGATTTATTAAGGGGTTCATTTATATGCTTATGGAGGCTGAGAAGTCCTGCGACAGGCTGTCTGTAAGCTGGAGATTCTGGGATGCTGGTAGAGAGGCTCAGACTAAGTCCAAAGGCCTCAGAACCAGAGAAGACAATGGTGTTACCCTGAGAACCCAGGATGAATGGGTAGGGTGGTGCTGGTGTAAGTCCTGGAGTCCAAAGGGCTGGAGCCTAGAGTTGTTGCCCAAGGATGGGAGAGGAAGGATATATCCCAGCCCAGCAAATAGAGGGGCACATTTACCTTTTCTCCTTTTTTCCTTCGGACTCCCAGCAGATTGGATGGTGCCTGACTTCAATAAGGACGGATCTTCAAGTTAACACCTCAACTTAACCATTTGACATCTCAAATTAACCACCACAACATATATATATATATATATATATATACACACACACACACACACACACACATATATATATACATATATAAAATAAAATCTATAAATCAGGACATGAATTGTTTATATATAAGAATAATACATAGTTTAAGAATTTTAATTCTGCCTTTAAATGTGCTGTACTATGTATCCTAAGTTTCCCACTTAATGTTCAGGTTCTGTGTTATGTCTGCCGTATTGATTTTTATCATAGAATTTTGCTTCTGTATTGTTTAAAACAAAACAAACACAGTGACTGACAAGGCACTGTTTCTGCTGAAAAGTTCAGAAGCATTCAAAGATCATTGCCAGGTTCTGTTTTCACCTGTTCCTCATCAGCTTTTCATGGTTCAGGTGCCTGAGGAGAAACGGTCATCAAGCTGAGTCAGAGATTCAATTTTCAGGGGTTTGAAGGGGCAATGGGTTGAAACACTCCCTTTTCTGTTTAGAAGGTACCAGAGGACATATTCAACAAAATTTTGGTATTCTTCCTTAAAAAAATCAACCTTGTAAACATCTTTTCATCACTGGCCTGTAGTTCTGTTGAGTAAAATATTCTAAATCAGCATACACTGGGTCTGATGCATTGGGATTAAAAGTAAGGATCAGGGGAGAAGCCCAAGAGGGCAGGATGCCCAGATGGCTCCAAGGCTCCCCCAAGCACCGGGAGAGTGAGTACCTGCCTTTTCCCAGCCCCAGGTTGCTGATTTGGGGGCTACTATCTAAGCAGTGATTCTGATGAGGGGAGTAGACAATGCAAGGTGTGTATATGTATTCCTTGATGTATTATTTGATGAGAGTTAGTGAAAAAAAAGCATCCATTTTAGCAACATTCATACATTCTAAAACTGATGCTCAAGTAACAACATGAAGACATAAGTTATATTTTTCACCTTTACACTGTAACTCTTGGGGTTATAATTTCCTTCCAAACTCCTCCCCAGTACTTTCTTTCAAGCTGTAGTTAGAGTGTAAGTCTTATGCCTCAAGTTACTGTTTGCTACTTTATTTGCAAATATTTTTTCCTCAATATGAGGCGATTGCTGTAAGATGTCCTGGCATGGGGAGTGGTATCATATTGTGATTTCTAAAAGTGGTCCTGAAACAGTTCAGTATTGAAGGCAATGTAGATATACTTATAATTTCCCCACTTAATTTTGTTAAAAAACCTGACCTTTGACATTTTCCAGATTAGATATTGGACTCTTTGATGGCTGCAGCTTATTGAGAATTTGGAGACTTATGTCTTGAATGTCTTTCTTCAGCCATTCCTTCCTCCCCACTGTCTTGCTCACTAATCAACAGCTTGCTGCTGCTTCAGGCCAGCTACGATATTATGGTTTCAGTGTCATTCATGCAGTCAGTTGTGTTCCAATTTCAGAATTATAGTTGGCTGTCCCAGGGTAAAGTGATATACTTTGGCATCATAAAGTTGTAGGACCAAGGAGCAATAACATTGAAAGCTCTGTCAAGATTCCACCCTCATGGAGGTTTCCTGGTTACATTTGAGGCTGTGGTTTAAAATACATGAACTTCACATAGTATAGGTAAAAATATGTGAAAAGGGTGCATTTATAAATACAACTACACAAATTGTAGGTTATACCATTTTATAGTAGATGTGAGAAATGGTCATTTTTCTTTGAGACAGATTTATAAATGATTTCTTAAGTTATTTGGGACTCTAGGTAGCCAAAAGAATAATGATACCCTAATATGTTTCTTTTAATTTATTGGAAATAATGATGACATTAATCATCATCAGAACTAAAGGGATACTGTAAAGTAGATTCAAAAACACCAATTTATATGCTTAATAGAAATTAATTTATGATGAGTAAACCACAGAACCCAAATCTGAATTTTATTTTTGAATGTAGTTAAGATGTGCCAAGTGAAAGTGGAGGTGTAGGTAACCTCTGGTACCATGACAGTAGTGATGATGAGAAGATAAATAGCTACAACTCCAACCCCACACCATGACTCTATGAAAAGAACTTCCTAGTCTTATCCTCATCATTTAGGTCTTTGGATTTTCCAGCCCCTGTTTTGTATTGGTCCTGAATTAAACCTGGTTACTTTCACAGTACCACCTTTATTTTCTTCCTTTGCTTTAAAACATTGGTTGTGGCTTTTTTACTTCCTCTTCATACCTGTTGATATACTGGTTCTAGACACCACTCTCACCACTCTCACCTGCTAGTTGCCTGGCCCAACTGTCGATACTGATGGCCAAAATAAGCAGTTTAGTAAAAACTGGTGGTAATAAAATACAATCTTACCATTTATCTTTTATGTAATGTTTTGAGAAAACTGTATTTTGGATAACTTAGTAAAACTTCTTTTAGTCGATAAAACTGCATCTCATCTATTACGGATGTTCTTGGTATAAGATTTCTCCTATGAGGGACTAAAAATTATTGGGTCTCTTGAAACTGGAAACAGACTCTCACTCTTTCAGTAGTATGTAAACACACTGGAGGGCTCCTGATAAGGGCACCAGGAGTGCTTCTGATGTATGGTACATCACCAAGGACAATATGGGGAAGAGCTTCAGAGCCATAGAATCCTTTTTCCTGCATATTTAAAATTCCAAATGCAGTAATTGTCCACTTATGATGTCATTTTGGAACATATAGCAGGACTACTGAACGCTTAAATTTACACATTATCTTGAATAGTTCATTGTTTTTCTGGGTTTTAGAAACACGTGGTGAAGATATGGCTCAAATTTCTTTCTGTTGAACCACTTGGTCTGCTTTGCTAAATGCAACTTTACTTCAAAATGGATGTTTATACTGGTAAATATCCACAAAATATTTGGGAAGGCCGGAATGGAAGTCTGCCTAATTCGGTGTATAATTTTGTGGGCAAAGATAACATAACAGAAAGTGCATCTTGATATTTGGGAGAAAAAAAGATGGTTTTGCCAAAGATGTTTCCTTAAAGTATAGGTTGCAAACTCTTGGACAGAATCTGGCCTAGTGAGACATGTTTTGGTTGGCTTTCACAGTATTAAAAAATAATCAAAAGGAAATGAGTTTGGCCCCCTAAGTCAGAGACCATGTTCTCTAATAGTCCACACCATCTTCTTCTGCTTATTGCCTTAGTTGTTCCCATTGCTTCTTGAGGTCAGGAGATATTTGTTTCATGACTCTTGCTAAATGAAAGCTGCTTGCAGTCTGTGATTTGTGTACTGCATCCTTTAAGTTGTTGTCAGACTGGGAAGATGAACCTCCTTTTCTTCCTCTTTCTTCTTGTTACTCTTGGCTTCATTTCCAATTCGGGCAATAGCAGGCCTCAAGTGGACTTTGGGAAAGGACAAGTGGAAGGATGGGAAGAGAGCCCGTCCATGCTCTCCAGCAGTGGTCGTTGGCCATCAGAAGGGGTGGAGACAACCAGGGGAAAGCCTGCTCGCTGCCAGTCTGTGGCCAGGAGAGGAGGGGGAAAGAAAAACTCGTTACTCACCTTGCCTTCCTGTCTGCTTTCTTCTTGTCCCTGTAGTTTTCAGACATTTGCAGCTGAGGTCAGTTTATCCCTACTCATTCATTCAGCAAATAGTTTTGAGGTCTGCTGAATGTGGAGCATCACACCCCGCCAGTGGTAGGCGGTAGGGGAAGACACCACGATAATAAGACACGAATCCACCACTCTCACCAGTGTGGTTTTTGCTTGCTTGTGAGACTTTCATGTTTTATCTGTATCCTTTCTTACCCAGCCTTATTGTCTCCCTAGAATTATTATTATTATTTCTTAAAGGTTAGCTCTTCGGTTGAGAGTATACAGTGATTGCTTAACACTTTCTTCTGGATGTTGAGTAGATTATTCTTAGAGACCTGCTTTTCCTTTGAGTGATCAGGATAATTTTCAGCATTTTTTTTTTCAGTAGGCTCTATTAGCTTTAGTCTACGTTTGCTTCCTTTACTAATCTTTGCATAGGGCTGTATCAGTTTGTACAGGCTCATTTGCCCATAACCAGAGTGTGGGGTTTGCTTTGATTCTGCTCTCAATTTGTTCGCTGCGAGAATCTCCCCAGATTTCCACCCAAAGGGTAGAGCATGCAGTTCCCAGCTTGATCTCTGGTGTAGAAGCTCTGTTGTACAGATAAGGTCTTCTCCTATGTGGCCAGCTTTACACTTGTTTTTCTGCCACTGAGCTAGGGGTCATACACTGAAGGGCCTGCAGAGATTAGGCCGATGAAACATAATTAGTGAAGCAGTATGCAACCTATTGTAGCTGTGGAAGGGATTTAAAGGCAGTATTTCTAAAGTGCTTTGTCCTTTTAAGTGGAATTTGCCCATGACCAAATATGGTATTTGGGTATTTAATATGATACCCTGGCTCTAAAACTGTTTCTTAAATTTTTCTGAATTTTTTTGACCCTGGTAACACACAAACACACACGCATACACGTATGATTATTTTAAACCAGAAGTCCAGTATTTTACATCTTTTGGAGTCCTCTGAGAATCAAGTCTCAGAACTGAGATTCCTTATTTCAGGGATCTGAACATTTAGTAGCTTTTGACAAATATATTCCAAAAATATTTCTCAAAAGACTTATGCCAATTTACATTGCCTGTGGCAATGTAAGGAAGATTTTAACTATATACCTTTGTCAGAATTTAAGTTTAAATTACTTTGTGACATTAATGGGTGAAATGCCACTTTGTCCTTATTTTTAAACTTATTTAAAAAAATTAATAGAGCAATGGAACATTTTCTTTGTATAGTAGTGGTGTTTTCTTTTTTATAATAATTAGTTATTTTATTCATAGACAATATAGCAAAATGATCAACTTTTTATGATAAAGTAAGCCAAGCACAAAATCTTCTTGGATCACTCCTCAAAAAAGTAAAATACTATCATTCATAACCTAAGCTATTATAAGTAAATCTCACTTCTTCTGGTATAATAGACAGAAACATGTTACTGTTATAGTCCTTGTCAATGAAGGCATTGCAGAATAAAGAATTGTAAATCAAATAGGAATGGATTGTTGATATTTTTGTGTATTATGAGGAAAGAAAATTACTGAGCTTTTCCCTGAACAAAAGGATTTAAATCTAGATAAAATTGATTTTAAATCTTAAATTGTATTTCTGGAGAACTATTATTATTTTATCTTCTCACTAATATCCCAATAGCAATAATATAATTTTGACTTTAAGATTTTTGTGCCTCTGTTGTGCCACTGCTGTCCATTGGGGGTGACAGAACGAGACCTTGTCTCAAAACAAACAAATGAATAAAACACAATAAATTTCTGTGCCTCTGTATTCCTACTTTCTCTATTAAATAATCAATGGATATTTTACAGACAAATAATACTATTTCTGCTAAAGAATTCTTTTCCTGAATCCACTTGTCACATTAATAACTTAAATACATAATTTAAACCCTGTGATCTTGGATTTAATGAAAGCACCTAAGTTATATATTTTATTTCTCTCTGTGCCATCTTAGTTATATACACTAAAAAAGATATGTGTAATTTTTGCTGAAATATCCTTTGAGTTTTACTCCAGCACTTTTTTGAGTCATACCCAAAACCCAAAAGATTTTAGCCTTGCCCATGTATTATGAACTACACATAATTTTGTTTCGTAATGGGCCAAAAATTCATTTATTCCAACAGATTTGGACCAAGTTTTAGAAAATAGGACCATTTATCCATGGTGATACAGAAGTGTAGCAGTGTTTATACTTTTGATCATTCCTTAGGGAAGCATGACCTTGGTAGACAACCAGCTGGCTTCAGGGAAAATTGTACCCTTGATACGTGCTTAAAACAGCAGTGTAAAATGTAACTGGCTGACAATCTTGGTTTTGGTTAGGGTCACTTTCTTCTTATTCACGGTATGCTGGGAGTACAAGGGATGATGTCAGTTTCTACCCTTTGGAACTCTTATGATGGCCAGACATAGTATTTCCCTCTGTTGTCAACACTTGAGAAAATTTGCCAAGTGGAGACTTATGAATTGAAAACAGAGGATATTAGTAATTGTTGTTTTAAGAAGAGAAAATTCATTTTCAATATTATTTTAGAAAAGAACAAAGGAGTTGAAATTTAAAATTCTAGGAAAACTTGTTTCTAACGAGAATAAATTGATTTTTAATACCAGTATCATGCTTTTCCTTGTTACTTATTATTATTTAAAATAATCTTTAAATTCTTTCTTTCTTGGGTATGCTTTGCCCTAGGGCATTGTGGCAACATACAGTACAACCCTTTAGGTACCTGGGTTAACTCATCTTTGCTTCCCCAGTATTAGCACATATGGCTCAAGAAATTATTTTAATATGAACTGATGTCCTTTGGAATTTATACAACATTAAAAGTTAATTGAGAGATTGCATGTAATACTCAAATAAGATGAAGAAAGTGATTTTCTGGTTTGTACTAATGTTCAAAATTTTCTTAGTTGGCATTATTTATCTCCTAATTACTAGCACAATATGGAGCAAAGCTATGAGGCTCAGAGGTTCTCTAGTGTGTAACTTGTCTCCTTTATTTCTGTAGCAGTGAATTATAGGTGCTGTTACCATGTATAAGTTATCTCTAAGATTCTGATTAGCTGATTTACCATTGAAGATTTTTCAGGAGAGGAGTGCTGTCATGGATAAGCTGTCTGGCAGAGGATGTGTAACATTGATAATGTTAGGAAAATTTTTCCCTGTGTCTCTTTCAGAATGGAGGATGGTGTGGAAAACAGAATGTGATGCCTTTTAAGGAAAGAGGACATGGTAAACAATTGAGATTTGATTATATATTTTTCCATATGGAATATCATATTCTGAAAAGATTTTCTTTCCAATCCTCAATGGGGCCAGTTTAAGAAATTAGATGTATTAAGCACCTTTGAAACACTGTATCAACAACAAAACATAAAACAGGGGGATTCAAAAATGGAGAAAGGACTCAAATAGACATTTCTCCAAAAAAGATATGCCAATGGCCATTAAGCACCTGAAAATTGCTCAACACCACTAATTATTAGGGAAATACAAATCACAATCACAATGAGATACCACCTCATTCCCATTGGGATGGCTACTGTCAAAACTACAGAAAATCAGTGTTGGCACAGATGTGGAGTAATTGCATCTCTGCATCTCTTGTGCACTGTTGGTAGGAATGTAAAATGGTGTAGCCTCTGTGGAAATCAGTATGGCTGTTTCTGAAAATATTAAACAATTATGGCATGACCCAGCAATTCCACTTCTGGGTATACATACATAAGAATTGAAAGCAGGGACTCAAACAGATATTTGTACACCTATGTTCATAGCAGCAGTACTCACAGTAGCCAAAAGGTAAAAGGAACTTACGCATCCATCGATAGATGAATGTATAAACAAAATCCGATATATACATACAGTGGGATATTACTCAGTTTCAAAGGAGGGAAATTTTGACACATGATACAGCATAGATGAACCTTGAAAACATTATGCAACGTGAAATAAGGCAGTCACAAAATGGCAGATATTATATGAATCCATTTATATAAGGTTTCTAAACCAGTCAGATTCATAGAGACAGAAAGTAGAATGACACCAAGGGCTTGGAGGAAGAGGGAATGAGGAGTTATTGTTTAGTGGCTACAGAGTTTTGCTAGGGAAGATGGATAAGGACTAGAGATGGATGGTCATGATGGTTGTATAATAACATGAATGTATTTAATGCCACAGAACTGTACAATTAAAAATGATTAAAATGGGAAAATGAAACTATCTATGGAATTTTTCAGTCAGCTTGTAATTATAAGCTGAATGCTAAACTTGGAGCAGTATATAATACGCATTAACACCATGGTAAGAAAGTAATCACTTGAATGAAGGTAAACTGCTGGAATGAATGAATGGTAAATATAGTGGAATGATACTGACAATGGTCTTTGTGGTTGGGTCAGGTTCTAAATTTGCCAAATACTGTGCAGTAGCTCTTGAACTCTCTCTTTTTTATTTATTAGAAGAGCATAAGCATATTTACAGTAAGGCTTTAGTTATATGGTACTTCCAAATGCCTCCTGCCATTGCCAACTCCAAAGAAAAAGCCTGGAAGAGCCAGGAAGGGTCTTGTATGGATAGAAGGTGTAGAAGATGCAGCACCCTGATTGGGTTTCAAAAGTACAACTTGGCTTTTTAGTAGTCCTTTTCAACAGTTTTCTAAAATTCTGTGGCATGGAAGTCAACAGTATTAATAGCCAAATCACATGTTACAATTTCTTTTCTTCAGAGAAACAGCTTGAGTTGAGCTGGAGATAAGGTATAAGTTTATGAAAATGTTTTTAAAAGCTGATAAGTAAGAGTGAAGATACAAAAACAACATGACAAGCAGCTACTTCAATCTTTGAAATATTGTTTTGGCAGAAATAATTATGTTGCTACCTACAGTTGGCTATGCTTTGTTTGATGTTTAAGCTGACAGGGAGATGGGGCAAAAAACTTTGAAAGCATTTGTTTACTATTTGCCCATGTTTAACTACATCTCTGATAAATGTCCACTAGTCCAGTACAATACCTTTGCCACTATGGTGACCTTTTTTCAATAGGAACGGGAAACTTGTGTTCAGTACCAACTCAGTGTTTGTGTATTTGTTACCATCATGCATGTTTAAAAAGGTACACAGAAGCATGTATTTATTGTGCTGTGAACTCCTTATTCTAAAACGAGTTTGGAGTAGGAAAAAATAGGTGGAGAGAGTTGGCCCAGGGTAGTCCTCTATTACGATTAGAAAGATTAGAGCTTATTTTTTAGGACTTCTCTTTCAGCATCCTAATAACATTACTAGTCCCCTCTAAGATTTGAAAGGCATCGGAAACTTCCAGGCTTGAAGAGTTATTCATGTAAATTACTGTGTCTGTGTGCTTTTTGGGGGATCATTATAAGCAACATTTATTGAGCAGCTACATATACAATGTATTAGGTATTCTAGTTAGGTACAGAAGATTTTATAGTTCTGAATTTCATGCTCTTGAATGATTTGGTGTGCTGAAGGAGATAATATAGAGACCACCACCCCATCCCATGAAAAAAAATTTCTCAAAACAAAGAAACAAAGATACTTAGGTCCTTTTTTAAGCTGTTTATCTTTTACTAATACATAAACAGCACAATTTGCTCAATGTAATATCTATTTGCCATGTGCTGTGTTCTGCAGTAGGCATTATAAGTAAGAGTTTCTGTCTTCAAACTTGTAATTTAGAGTAAGATTGGAGGATTAGTCAGACATGTCTATACAGTGCTGTACTATGAGGTAAATTGTGTGACTTCCTAAGAGAGAGAGGTACAGCAGTGTGTGCTGCCTTCACCTTATTACTGTACTTGATTCTTGCTCTTGTAACCTGGTTTTAGGTTTCATATAATATTTTGCATTGTCAGCTCCCTGAAATTCTACTGGGAAATGGTCACTAGTACATAGACAATCTGACAAGAAAAAGAAGCAAAGGTACTATGGGGTTTGATATAAGGGAAAGCCCAGCTGGTTGGGGGGACCAGGGAGAAAGGGCTGTATGAGATGGGTCTTGAGGGAGGGATAGAATGTCTGCCAATGTGGAAAAGGAAGTCTGAGGCGGAAAACTATCGATCACATTCACAGAGTTGCGAGGGGACTGACATGCCTGGAGCATAGAGGGACTATTAGAAAGCAAGTTGGAAAGGTAAGGTTGATTGACTGACAGGAACATGTTTATCTGAAATATTTTGAAGTAGCTTTAAGAAAGTGTCTACTTTTAATTTTGCAAAAGCAGATTTCTTAGGTTCTTCAGTATTGCAGTTCTGATTATACAAATCATTGAGGAAAAAAAGAACCAGTGAGGATGTACAAAAATTTCCCGAATGTTTTATTTCTTTGTCAAGATTATTTGCTTATTTTTCAGCTCTTTATGCAATTGTCTTTGTGCTCTGCTTGTTCCTTTTGTACTTTTCCACATGGGTGGTAAAGCCCTGACAATTTAGTTTTTCTTGGTTTACACTTTCCTACAGTATTAAAATATGCGTAACCCCCTCACTAACATCTTAGCCAAAATGGAGTTTTCAGGACTTTCTCTGAAGCTCAGGACTGTTTTTTTTATTGTTGTTTAGCATTGGCATTTCTCCAGTGGAATATCAGCCAGTCATGTGTGGAGGAGGTCATGCTGATTAACAAATGACTAGGCATATATTAATACATTTGTTAACCTGTGATTAATTGTGAGGTTTTTCTGGCTAACTTGTTACATGCACTTGGCTACAAAACAAGAAAACATCTAAAAAAATGTGTCTAATTCATTTGCATTGATATTTGAAGTTCATCAAAATCCTATCCTTAATGATTCTAAATTGTATAAATAATATGTTCTTGATTAACGAAGTATATGTGCTATGATTTTACCATTAGTTGTACTTACACGTTTGCATTACATATATGAGGTTCTCTTGATTTCAGAAGGAACTGATACAGACCAGCTTTGGTGTTTCTTTTGCTTTCAACTAGCTTTATATTCAGATGGAAAATATTAAAAGGGCTATAAGTTGCCTATCCAAAATATTGCTTTTTTTTTTTTTTTTTAACCTTATCAGCAGACAGAATAGGCTGCTGTACTTGGTATAGGTAAGGTTGAATTGTCTGTATGGAAACAATCTTGCTATAGATTTTGAGGAAAAAATAAAATAAAAAATATAGGTAGATGATAAATGTTTTGCTTTTCAAATGTCAATGTTGTACTTTTAGGCATATGGAAGTTTTATGGTTTGCCTATCTGTATCAGTTCTCCTAGAATGACAACTTAACAGTTTTCCTGGTTGGACTGTGTTAAAATCTTTAAAGGCTATATACACTAAAACATATGTCTAATGTTTTGGCAGCCAAAGTCTGTGCAATCATTTTAACCAAGTATAACTCAGCAGCTCTCTTATTACCACAAATATCTTATTTTTAAAACTACATTAAAATATCATCAATTTGGAGCCTGCTACTTCATAATTAAATTGTTCTGGGATGTGGTCAAGTATATACTTCTGAACTACCTTAAACATGGATTGTGCTAAGAATGCAATAGCATAAATAAATTAATAGAGGACATGCATAATAAAGTTAAACAATTTGTTTTACTAGAGTTTTTATCTAATTAACTTTTCTTGAGTGTCTACAATGTTCAGAGCACTGTGCTAGATGTTCTGCATAGGTTAATTTATGGCCATTCATAAAGATGTTTGGGTAGAAAGAATATGGATAATGGGGAAAAGTCATGGAGTGGCCAAACAAGAAACAAGTTCAGGGTTGCAGCAGAACAGGGATTGCCTTTAGCAATGCCATGTGTACAGGGTTGGGATTCTGATTGCTCCTATTGTGATAGTATGGCACTAATGCTCTGTTGGACGGAATGTCTGAAGTTGTGAGAAAACTGCGAGCCTTTCAGGACTGTTTTTAATGCTTTTTTGACAAATCTTTTAGAACAAATCTTTTGTTCCTTTGCAGGGAACAAAGTCCTTTTGTTTTGTAGCAGAGGACAAGGAGTGTCCTGAGTTATTCAGAGTCCTGATCTTTAATTGGCTTAGCTCTCTCTGATGCCATTTGTCACCCGTAACTCACTGGTGCTCCATCTGCCATAGGCTGGAATCCAGGAACAGTACTTAGTGGTAAAAAGTTGGAGAAGTAGATACTTGCAAATCCAGCCTTACGTGATCTTTCCTGGCTTTGATAGGTTCAGCTTTCACCCCTAAAAGTTGTTTAAACTCTCTTAATTTGTTTCAAGTGATGAAATGAATTTATCTCAGAAGAAAATTTAAACACTTTAAAATTTATTTTCTTTGGAAGAAAATATTTTAAAATAATTATTAGTATTGTATTTACAATTATTTATCTTAAAAAGGTTAATGACTATCTCCATTGAAATATACTTTATTAATTTTTACTAAGTACATCAAAATGCTAAATGTGGTGAGGGGAATTTCTTGACAGTTACATATTATTTTGCCTAGATATGTGAGCATTAAAAGCCTGCTAAAGGAGACAAAAATACGTACTTTAATCAGAATATCTACTTAAAATAGAAAGAATGGAAAGAGTAACATTCTCTTGTTTTGTAGATTTATAAAGATCTCATTTTCGCCATACCAACAGTGTTAATAATTTCCAAAGCAGTATAGAAAAGCACTCTTCAGTAATTTTATCAAATTAAAATTGTGAATGATAAAAAGCATATAACAAATTTCTACTACACCTCACAAAATGATTGAACTATTTTCAGACAATTCAATATATGCTAATTGAATGTGTCTGAAAATATCAGTCTTCTAAATTTTTGCATTTTCAGAATTTTGACGTAATACATTTTAATACTTTTAGACATTGGCAATGATTTTAAGAAGGAAAATGAATCTGAAGTGCTTTCCAAATTAAGTGAAGTAATTGAATGTAAAATACTCAGCTCAGAGCCTAGCACATAGCAATTTTTGTGACAATCATTGTTTATGATTGTGATTGTTACTTCTGGCTCCTCTCTTCTTGCTGCACTATTTTTGTTCCACTTGTTTGTAGACAAGTGGCAATTTCCACAAACTTAAAGTGTGATTACTTTTATTGTATTTTTCCTCTAGTTCTTGGTGTTTTAGAAATTTCTGGAATTATTTCCATGTCTGTCAGCATAACTCCTCGTCTGAGAACACACAATTTTTGTAATGCACATGCAGAGGTGTTGAAGAACTTGAACTTGTCTGATGCCAATAGTTTATTGCTCATTTTGTCGAGTATCTCACGGCTTTGAGGGCCAAGTGATGAGCTGGATATGGTCCTGACTTGGAGCAGATCACACAGAGTGGGATGGGAAGACTGGCTCCCTGCATTGTTAGTGTGCCTGTTTGCTGCTGGAGTTTGGATCTTGGGATTCACTTGCTTCTGAAGCTAGTTCTAAGATATCACAAAAACATTATTATGTTTTTTGAGAAGATTATAACTACAAAATAACACGTATTTTTAAATCTTTGGCACTAATTCAAGGGCTTTCCCTTTATTTGTATTTATTTTAGACTTACTAGAATACTGTCAGTGATCTAAACATGCATAAAGCAAAAAGTAAAAGTCTCTTTCCTACATTTCCTTCACTGGCATTGCTCGGGAAAAACAATTTTTGATATTTTGGAATGAAGGTTTCCGGACTGTTTATACATGTTGGCTAGATGTACTTGTTGAAAAGATATGTTGCTTGGTGTGCTCACTGCTGTGATGGTTGTTTTTCACAAAATATAAGATTATATTGTCCTACAATTTGCTCATTTTGCCAGTTAATTTGTCATGGGTTTCTTTACATGTCCTGAGTCTTTTTCATGGCTGCGTATTACTCTACTATGTTGATGCATATTGGTCTATTTAGTCATTGCTCTGCTGAGGAGCACTCAGTAGGGCTCCAAATTTTATCTACTTACAAATCATGTTGAATCAACCTCAAAGGTTGGAAGCTTTTGTCCTTGGTCATCTGTGCTTGATTTCACCACTCTACTCTGTGGCTGTCTGCGTAGGCTATAGGATACATAGGCCACCTGCCCTGGTTGCTTGTTTACTTTCAGGGATTATTCTAAAGGTTGTCATTTGATTTTGGATAGGCCTGATCTCAGACAAAAAGGACCGATTTGGTTGTGTAGGGTTTTAGGGTAACAACATTTTTATAGAAGTTTCTAATTTCTAGTTGCTCAAAATTTAAGATATGCCAGATAGCTTGGATGGATTTTGGCTGTCATCCTTAGATACTTTTATGTTGGCCGAATTCTGAGTTTCAGAGCTATAAGAATGGTCTGATTCAGAGGTTGCAGTGAGCCGACATGGTGCCACTGCAGTCTAGCCTGAACAACAGAGTGAGACTCTATCTCAAAAAAAAAAAAAAGAAAGAAAAGAAAAAAAAGAATGATCTGATTGTCAAATCTTTTTTTTTTTTTTCATTGTTTATTCTTAAAGTTAGGACATCTTTTAGAAAACACTTTGAAAATACATATGTTGTTTTGTGATTGTGGAATATTTTGTCTTTTATTTTTGTACGTTGAAATTTAATTTGTGACTCTTACAATTGGCATAATCAATCACAGTCATAGAAAGCCAAATACAAATATCCTAAGGTTAACATTTCACTGGAGTGTGAGTGGTGTTCATTAAGGTGTTCATGAAATTTTATGTTCTTCAGTCACTATTTACCTAGTAGATATGGTAACTTATTTTTGTCATGGCTATTGGCCATATCTTGGGGTTTAATATATGCTGGCTGAAACTGCTGCATACTTTGTAAATTCTGAACTATAATTGCCTAGAATGAATGAAATCTTTTATTTCAATACATATTTTTGCTTGAAAGATTGCATTTTATATTTATGAAATAGTAACAGATTTTATTAAAGGTGATCTTAAATTGTTAGAAATCTAAAGACAAAACTGCCATTTCTCTTTGGTACTATGATAATTTTTCAACATATTTTAAGCAATAACCTGCTGTTGATTTTAATAGTTTTTACCTGCCAGCACAGCTGGCATCCTGCTATGATATCATTGCTATACTTTTTTATTTAATATTGTACAGAGTATATCATGCACAGTGTGGACAACCACATTGAACAACTGTTGAGAATACATACTAATTTAATTGTTTGTGACATTTTACCCTTAAAATAGAGTGTGATCATCAACCAGATTTTAGAGCACATTAACGGAGGGGATTTACTTTTGCAGATATTTCTTACTGCCAAATTTTTCCTTTGCTATAGCTTTCACATACTATTTTTGTGTTTTCCTTTTCCATAAAACAGTATTTCTTAAGGTTATTGTTATTTATAGCAAACATGCCCCAAAATGAATAAAAAAAACTTTCACTCTTTAACATGAAGAAAAATACTGACATTGAAATATGAAATACAGCAATTCAGTTTATAACACAAACATATCTTACAATAATGGGTATGCATTTTTAATTGCATATATAGAATTACAAATCTCATTTTCTTTTCTACTGGGATTATAAACCATATTGAAAGAATTTTACAGTACAAAATCAGATGACCTGTCAAAAGCGAATTGTAACTTATTGGCATACAATTTAATTACTGATTTTTACACTATTTATTGAATGTATATAATTTACTTTTATTACTGAATTAAAACTACCATCATATACATAAAATAGATATTGTTTTTAACATCAAGTTTTCCTTTTCTCTTTCAGTCTGTGATCAAAACTGGGCGACTGCTAATCAGTCACGAGGCTCCTTTGACAGGCGGCTTTGCATCGGAAATCAGCTCTACAGTTCAGGTAAGGTAATTCTTGGAACGATTTCAATGCTTGTGCAATTGCATATGCCAATTTCAGAAGAAAATAAATTACTTATCACAGTATATGAAAGCATACACTTTATGGAAATGTGGTGCCTGCTTTCATATACTGTGATAAGTAAATTTTTTTTTTTCATTTTTTATTCCTACCACATTTTCTGTTTGTTAGTTAATGGTCTGATTAATCTTCTAGAACAGATATCTTAAAATAGTAAAAGCTGAAAAATTTTTTTATGGGAAGAAAGTTTGGAATGAGTCTTCTAAACTAACTTTGCTTGTATTTGCTAGGTTAACAGAAAAGAAAATCTTTTAATTTGTATCTATTCCCATTCCCTGTTTATATGACTTGAGGTTGTTATGGGATTGGTTGATTGTGAAATTGATCTTAGATTTTCACAGCCTTCACGTTCTAAAATGAATCTCTCAAAAGTCAATAATTTAAAGTTAATAAGTAATTTAAAAAATTATTTATTTTAGTTATTCAAATTATGCTCTGGTATTGGAAATGCTGTAGTAATTGTTTAAAAACTTATCTTTTTTAAAAAAAATGCTCATTAAGATGCCGCATATCAGGAAAAAATTTTATACACCTCTTTCTGGCAAGTTTTACCTAAAACCTGTATTCAAATTTATATCATAGACATGTATAAGATAATTTAAGGTAGTTTCATTCTTCCTAATTTTTAAATTGAAAATTAAGTGGCCATATTTGAAATGGAAGGTGCATGTATTTTAAATTCAGAATATCTTCGCAGTTTGGAAACACTTTACTTCTCTTTACTGGTGTGAAGGTGTTTTAATTATTAAGATACACGAATAGCAAATTCCTTTAAGAGTATATGGCTTACTACTTTGCTATAGAATTATGATGTGTGGATATTGGTAAGTTTTAGTTTTAGATGTTTAATCAGTAAACAATGATTTTGCCAATAAAATCTTACGTGCTAATTGCAAAATTACAAGTATTTGTAAATTAGATGAACCCAATTTAAACATAAATGTTTTAAAACTAGATCAAAGTAATCCATAATTATAGTCAAAACAAAATTATTTTACAATTTATATATAGTCACTGATAATAAGAAAAGCAAATATTTGAGTTTTGTAGATTTGTTGTTTTCCTAGTTACTATATCAATTAAAATGTAAAACATACTGATTATTATTATATAACATGAGTATCTAGTATTTATTGTGTATTTAGGGCAATCATTTCAAGCCAGAGGCAAAACTGGAAAAAGACACTGGATTTTCTGACTTGCAGTTAATATGTAGTCTACTAAACCATTTGAAAGGATAGTGGCTGTTGCTAATTGAAACTTTGACAGCCTTGTTGTATTTTGTTCACTGCTTATTGATATCTCAAAAGTTTCATTTGCATAAAATTAAAAGGAAAACAAGTAGAACATAGTTGGAATTAGATACTATAACTCCTCTTGTGAAGTTTACTTTCTCTAAGTGTGCTTTTAAAATTTGATCTCTGTAAGTTATTGGTAGACTACAATTTAATACAGCAGTTTTTAGACTGAAATGGAATTAGAAAGATAATTTAATCTAGTGTCTCTTGGTCTTAAATAATATGTGGTCTTATGTTAGTGGAAAAATGTCTCTCAGGCCCCAAGAATACATTAGTAAATCCCAGTTTGAGAAATAGTGTATTAAGAATTAAACATAGTCACTATAACTAACATTAAATATCATAAACATAATATCAAAATAAGATCCTGAAATTATGTGATAATAATCAGTTGCAAAAATTGTCAGTGAGATTATCAGAATATAATCATATTTATATAATAATATGAAAACACCAAAACAAAACATCTTGTAACTCTCTCAGACTCCCAGGAATGTGTTCATAGATCCTCAGGTGTCCATAGTCTATAGACTAAGAAATATTGATCTAAACCAACTATATTCTTTTTACAGATGAGTGTCATCCCTAGTGTTTGTGACTTACCCATTTTATAAAGACAGTGGAATATCTGGGATTAGATAGGAGTCTTGAATAAATGTTAAGTGTGTGCACATGCACTCTTTATTCAAAATCCCCTGCCTTCCATGAGGATTATAATAGAAGTTTTCGACCCCTTATGAAATGTTCTGTTGTTCATGGTAAAATTATTCACCAGCAAACCGCAGAATGACTTAAGACAATAGTGCAATATTTGATGGAGGAATTATATTTAATATTTTGGATAATTTGAGTTTGGATTTATTAATATGAGAAATTTGAAATGTACACAGTGTTTTTGCTTAATTCAGATTTTATTTGCACAAATAGAAAGTATAGAAGATGAATTTTAGTAAAGTTTAATGAGCATGATATCTCTAAATGTTTGCCTCTTAAACGGCTTTTATCTAATGATAAAGAAGATTAGAAAAAAAACTGGACACTTGAAATTTTTTTTCTTTTTCATTAATAATTTTTCCATATAATTTTGAGTAATCTGGGTAATAAAATATACTTTTCAGTAAATCTTTCATGCAGATGTTCAACTATGCAATATGCTGTATTGAGCTTCCTCTCTATGGAAAGCCTTGTTCCATATTATAAGTGAAACCTGTATCAAATTACCAGTGCCTTGGGTTGTTTAAACTGAAATCACCTAAGTTTGAGGTACAATTGCTTTAACCACTTAGCATGATTCATATTTCTCTATTTCTTTTTTGGGATATATTTTGTAAGGTTAAAAAAGATAAAACAGGGTTAAGATATTGAAAGCCAACTTTCTGGGACGGGAGAGAAAATGTACACGGACGACTTTTTCATTGTTGTCTTGGAAAAGATGTTTTAAATCGTGGATGAGAATGATGTATAAATTTGAGTACTTTTGATTAAAATATGAAGTTATTGTTGTTTCAACAAATGCAAGTTTTATGTCAAAGCAAATGAAAAAAAAGTTTGCTCCACAGGTGATTTTTGATAGAGGATATCTGTAGCTTTTTAAAAGCTCATGGTTAATCCTACAAAATTGCTTTTGAAGTATTTTAAGATAATGGATATTAATAGTAAAATTCTTGTTTTCAAATACATTAAAATCTGAAAACACCTGAAAATATGAACTATGCTGTTGTATTCAAAGTTTAAGTTACTACCTAGATTAAAATAAAAAATATTGAAGAGAATACAGCACTGTGGAGAGTATTCTTTTAAGTTTATAACTGGTATTTTAGATAGAAAATTGTATTATGCTATATAAAATTAAATATCAAATAAAGGAACCTTCTTTATAAGAAGTAGTATTGGTGTTACTGTTTAAAGCTTATTTTAGTGTACAGATCAAATATGAAAATAATAAATATAAGATGGAGTCATCATTTATTTACAAAACTCAAGTTTATGTCAGATGACTCTTTCATTGTGCAAGGAATTCAGTGCCTACATCTTAGGTTTGTTTCATGACTGCTACTTTTTTTTTATTTTTATTTTTTTTATTTTTTTTGAGATGGAGTCTCTCTATTTATTTTACCATTTTACAGAAATTTATTGTTAACAGTCTTAATTAGAAATAATGGTAAACTCACAGAAGTGATCAGAAGACTACTTTATATTGATTAGACATATGTTTTAAACTTATTTATTTAAACTTATATATAGAGATAGAAATAAACGATTATAAAATAAAACAGTGCATCTAATCTACCAAGTGCTTTGTATTTCTATTGGATTTAATTTGGAAATTAACTGGAAAGCAGAACAAACTGAGGTCTGGTATATTTGGCCCCGCTCTGGGGAAGATTTCTTGGTCAGTCATCTAAAGCTTCACTCTCTCTTCTTATCTAATCTTACATTCCCATCTGTTCTCACTTTAGGGTATGGGAACCTTTTCATTCTTTTCTTTTACTTGACACATACTGTAATTTAAAATGCTTCTTTTAGGGAGTCATGAACTGTGCACCCTAATTTGTGGAAAAGTGCAATGACTATAGAGTTTAACTAATTAATTGTTCTTTTTATTGTGTATTTTAAGCAAAGATTTTATTGTTTCAGAAAATTATATGAATTAATTTTATTTGCTGCTTATATTCTTCAGCTTTATGTAACCACAGATTTTTTTTTAAGAAAGCCTTTAGTGTACAAAAGTATTAACCTCATCCACTTTAATATTCCCCAAATTATATATTCTAGAATGTAATGTTCAATATAGGTATTATTTATTTAAATATTAAGACCAAATAATTTATGACATTTTGGCTGGTTTAAATAGAGTAAATTTTTTTAAGAATTGCAAATCAGCCTTTATTATTAATTTCCAACACACTTCCATAATGAAAAAACAAATCCTGAGTCTGATAAGAGTTGTATGATAATTTTTTTTAAAACTTATTGTTTTTTTCTCCTGCTTTGGATTCAGTGCTTAAAAGAGTGCCAAAATTTTAGGGATGTGGTTGGCTTAAAGATTCGAGTGTTTTTTTTTTTTTTTTTTTTTTTTAATTCACATGGAAGCAATAAGTCTGTATTAAAGAGTCCAATTGGAGAGGATGGTAAGTTTCCATACCATTGTTACATCCTTTCTGTGCAGTCTCTTTTCTTAGCATAAGAACTCAGAAATTGTGGATACCACACATGTATTTTTTAAGACTATTAGATTCTAATACTTTCAAAGGATTTTTATAGGGCCTACTCAAATCATTATGTAAAAGAAAAGTTTCAATAACTTTCAAGTTAAAGGAATTTTTGCTTTTCTCAGTGTTTCATGTTAGAATAGTTTATGGAGAAGGATTTTTTCTTACAAACTTATTACTACTAAATTTCCAAGCACTCTGTTTGAAGATATCAATCTGAAAAGAGGGAGAAAGGTCCTATATGGTCTTGAATTTTTACCATTGTGGAAAACATGTTTAATTAAAATTGCCATGCTGATAAGTTGTCATCAAAGAAAACTATCAGATTAGTCATTTGATGAGTAGTTTACTGCAATTTTATAATCTCAATTAACAAAAAATTTATCAGTGATACAAAACCTTTCCTAATAGCAACAGATAAAACAATCAGAAGTATACTTCTATACTAAAAGATGAAGCCAGAGCATCAGAAAAACAGTTTAATGTGGAGTGTTTGGATATAGGATGGTATTTTAAAACTGCAGTTTCTTCCTGAAGCCTGTTTGGTATTCTGTAAATAGCTTCTGTGACCACAGATAGGAACCAAAGTCTAAATCACTCGGGGAAGATATTGTGGATTGGGCTGCTTCTTCACTGTTTGTAGTTAAATCCATATTATACTCTGTTGGTTCTTCTCCTTGCCCTAACCACACCTGGTCTCCTTCCATGTCATCTTCTCTTTTGCTTGTAAATGTAGCCAAGTTTCCACCATCAACCCTTTCCCCATTCTTTTTTTTGAAATGGAGTCTCTGTCTGTCGCCCAGGCTGGAGTGCAGTGGCGCGATCTCGACTCACTGCAACCTCCGCCTCCCGGATTCAAGCAATTCCCTGCCTCAGCCTCCTGAGTAGTTGGGATTACACGCACCTGTCACCATGTCAAGTTAATTTTTGTATTTTTAGTAGAGATGGGGTTTCACCGTGTTAGCAAGGATGGTCTTGAACTCGTGACCTTGTGATCCACCCACCTTGACCTCCCAAAGTGCCTTTCCCTATTCTTTCCTGGGATGTCTCAACCACTTGCATGGTTACTCGTGAAACCTTCAAATTTGAAACTTTTAAGATTTGACCTACTGTTGAGCTTTAGACCCAAAATTCCAACATTATGCTTATTTTGATAGAGATAAAAAAATTTATGTAATAAAATGATTTATCTGGAAAAATTTGAATGTGGAACAATGAGAAAAGATAGGCATATACACATGGTTATTTGCTAGTTTATGGAAATCAGCTTATATAAAATGAACTCTATTTTCTTCAACTTTTTCTGGACCTCTTAAACTGTCTCCTTTCTGGGGGGTTTTTTGTTTGTTGGTTGGTTTGTTTGAGACAGAGTCTTGCTGTGGCTCTGTCACCCAGGCTGGAGTGCAGTAGTGCGATCTCGGCTCACTGCAACCTCTGCCTCCTGGATTCAAGTGATTCTCCTGTCTCAGCCTCCCAAGTAGCTGTGATTACAGGCACCTGCCACCACACCCAGCTAATTTTTTTGTATTTTTAATAGAGACGGGGTTTCACCATGTTGGTCAGGCTGGTCTCGAACTCCTGACCTCAAGTGATCCTCCCACCTCTTCCTACCAAAGTGCTGGGATTACAGGTGTGAGCCACTGGACCCATCCTAAACTGTCTCCTTATCTTTGTCTCCAGCTGCTCACCTCTTGTCTAATTACTATTCATTATTTTCTTAAAACACACATCAAATTTTGTCCATTGTCTGTTTGAAAACATCCAGTGGATCCTCATTGGGTATAGCAAAAAAAATCTTTATGTCTACATTCAAGATCCTGATCTACCCAAACCAGTCTTCCAGTGTTATTTCTCACATCGCTTTTTGACTCCATTACGCTGATCACACTGGCCTACTGGCTATTTCCTGAATGAAAATTATTTCTTATAACCATCCTTTATTAAGTATTCTGGGGATAGCCTTAATATGGGCATTTCTTCCAAAAATTTTTGTCCTTGTTTTAGAGACACTTAGAGCCTATTAGAAGAAGGAGATGATAAACAGGTAATTATAGTACATGTTAGAATGAAATATTCAGAGAACTATAAGATTATAAAATACTTGCTCATTTAACTCAGATGTGGCAGCTAAGTTAACTCGTGAAGGATAAGTATGAACTTGGAAGTGAAGGTAGGTGGGTATTTCGGGCAGAATGAACTATCTGAATAAGGAATCAGGCAAAGGATTTGCTATTGAAGGAATTAAAGTGGTATTGTATGGTTGAAGACTAGCATGTGAGGCTGTAGCGTAAGTTAAAGGTTGACAAGTAGGTAGGAATTAGGTCCTAAATAATCTTAAATATTAAAGAATTTGTTTTTGTGTGGAGGAAATAGATATGACAGAGTAAAGCCAGCTCACATAGCTGTAACTTCCAGTTTTCTCATATAATGTATTTAAATATACCTTGTGGAGTTCTTGGCAAATAGGAAGTAGCAGGAGCTGAAAATATTACTATCATTATTTAAGGCAAAGGAATATAAGTGAAGAATTTTAAGCAGGAGATTAATATAGATTTAAAAGTTAGAAAAACTCTTAGGTAGTTGTGTAGAGGATACACTGGGGAGGGGTGAGAGAGGAAGTGATGGAGAATTGTTAAAAAGCTAGTCACAGACTGCAAAACAACGTTTTGGTCAACGATGGACCAAAGATGTTGGTCCCATGAGATCATAGTGGAGCATAATTAGAAACCTGATAATATGGTGCTTGATGTGAACATTGCAGATCAAGTATGGGAAATGATTGATATTCAATGCTGGTTCTGGGATATTTGGTTTTCCATGTGAAAAAATATGTGCATAAATAAAAATATATATACCATCTAGGTTTGTGAAAGTATAGTTTGTGATGTTTGTACAACCACAAAATTGTTTAATGCATTTCTCAGAATGTATTCCTGTCCTTGTGACTCATTACTGTATGTGATTAAACTAGGTGAGATTTGACCGTCTTCAACACCAAGGACATGGGAGTAGGTTAGAGAAAGGTGAATTTTTCAGGTAGTAGGAGAGAGAATCTCCTTCATTCGAAAGACTTGCTGACTGACAGATGGGAGTGGGGCAGGGACTGAAGTGGATGATGGAGAGGCAGACAGAAGTCCAGAGAAAAGCATAGCTTGGTTTTAGGTTGGATGATTTTGAATAGAGGTGCAGTTTCACTGAGATGGGGAATATCATTGGATAACAGGTTTATGCTTGTGTGTGTGTGTAAGATGATGAGTGCATTTAGGATTTGTATCAGAAATGGGGATGAAAATGTGTTTCTGGAGCTCAGGAGAGAATCTAAGGTGTAGGAAATGGGTGAGGATTCATTCTCTTATACTGATGCACTGATGGCTGGAGTTCATGGCTATAGATAGGGCCACATAGGAAGAGATAATCTTAAGAAGGGAAAGTTTCTGAAGCAGAAGCCACCTGGGTTGAAGAAGAAGCCACACCAACATTTAAGAGAAAGAAAGGAAGTTATGAAGCAGAGTAAGAGGGAGTGGCTACAGAAAAGGAAGGGAGTAGGAGAGAGCCATTACAGAAGACAAGTGCGGAAGAGTTTGACAGTAGCATATGTGGCCAAGAATATTAAATGCTTCCAGAATGTAAGTCAGCTGAAGACTAACAGTCCTATCTTGCATGTAGCAACTGGAAGACACTGGTGACTGGTGAAAACAGAAGGGTAGCCAGGAAGCCAGACAGCATTTAGGCTGGTGAGTGAGTAAATAGTGAAGACTTGAAGCAATGAATATAGACTACCATTTCAAGAAACTTGACTTTCAAGGAAAGAAAGGGAATGAAGTAATTAGAGCTAGGTTTGATCTCTTAATGCTATTCACTTGGCATAGAATACCATTCCCTCAGTTTGCAGTCCTCCCTGACAGCCTCCTTGTCTTCTCCCTCTTCTCCCCAACCCTCTCCCTGTCCTCATTTTCTCCCTTCCCCTCCAAACCATCTAGCAGTCCAGTTTTAAACATCTATCAAACCTGACCTCTTTTTTCAATTTTCCTAATAAACTCTAAATGAACTTAGAAAAAGAAAAGAAAACCACTAAATCTAAAAGGAAAAGGTAGAAAATAGCTTATATTGGGATTGGTAAGACATTTTTAATCAGAAAATTAAAAGGCAGCAGACTCAATCATACTGTCACAGAGAAATATATTTGCATAAAATGGAAATTTTGTAGGGCAAAACAAGCATGATTTTAAAAACAATGACAGATGAGAACATGTTGTAACACATGACAGAAAACTAACATGTGTACTCTATTAAGCATTCTTAAATGTCAGTATGGAAATTAATAGGGCTTTTATTTAAAGGGTCAGAAACAGATTAGTTTTATAACTATTTATAGCCAGCAAACATGAAAAAATATGCCACTTATTAGTGATAAAATGCTAATTTTAAAAATGAAATATTGTTTGTTACCTGTAAGAGTGGGACTGCTTAAAAATGAATTATATTTTCTGCTGAGATGATGCAGAAAGTGAATGTATTAATAGAAGTTGATTCACTTTTCCAGGATACCAGATTGAGAATGTATATTAAGACTCTTCAAAGTGTAGATTTCCTTTGACTCAAGAATTCTAGGAATCCTCACTTAGGAATTAAACACAAAAATATGTATTATTCTCAGTGTTGTTCGTTTGATAGGAAAATATGGGACACATTATTAATGACAACAACAGGAATATATTTTAATAAGTTGTGATTTATCCACTTGATGAATGTTATGGATTTATCAAAATCATTAAAAGAGTAGTTGATAACATTGTAATATTTGTATGAATAAAATAGTAAATGAAACCTCACCTGTGTGCAAACCTACAGGTACTTGCTCAATGTTATGAAAAGAAAAAAAAAAACTTTATATATACATACATCTAGGCATAGGGAAAGAAACTTGCACTGTAAGTCTTTTATTGATTTATATTTTCTAATTATTTCTTCATTTTTATGTACATATATATCAATTTTTTAATAATTAAAAGCTTTATTATATGTAGATGTTTCTCTCACATGGCAAGGTTATTCTTTTAAATATTCCTAGTTGTTTTAAATAAAAAAACCCATTTTGCTTATAAAGTTATTTTGCAAAGATTTCATATTATTTTATTTTGACATAATTCCTTAATCATGTGCATTTGAGGTTTTGGGATTTATCATTCATAGTGATGGTGGTTACTTACTCAGAATTGTGATGTGTGATGATTTTAAAACCAGTACCACCTGACCGCATAAGATTTGGTTTTAGTGTCTGTCTTCTACAGGTATGGCATATTTTGATTCATTGCTTTTATTACAGAAGTGAAGTCAGCATTGTATTGGGGTATTCAGATTATTTAATTTTTCTGTATTAATCAGTTAATGGTACTGAGACTGACATTACTAGCATGTAACTGATACTAACATTGGATTCATTGCTTATTTTCCATCCCTCTTTTTGGTATTAAATTTATCATGAATTGCCATCATTCTTTTTGAAGTCTTTCTGGATTTAAGCCAGTCAGAAAAAAGATCATATTTCATCTCCCTGAGTAATAAGTGCCCCAGTTTCTCTCATGCAGTTCTTAGTATTTCTGTAGTCATAAGTAGTCCCCCTTGAATTCAAAGGTGCATTCATACCAAGCTCCTCTACTCTTTCTCTGTTGTCACCCCAGTAAGCTAAGACATTTATATTTACATATTTACCAACGAAGTTTCATAGACTGAATGGACTATTAATTAGTAAAATAGATTCTCTGACGGAAAGCATTACTTTATTTAAAAAGTTATGGTGATTTCTATGACTTGGTCCCTTTTAGTTGTTTTTTTAGTACCTTAAAAGTTGTAGTTTGCATTCAGTGCAGTGATCCTTGAAAATATGGTTGTATCCTCAAAGAAAATTATAGTGGATTAAAATATTTTGTTTTCTTATTTGGAATGAAATGATTGTATTTCAGTATGTATATTTTAAAATGTACTTCTTCAAAAGTGCATTTTATCTTATCTTCAAAGTACATTTTATCTTATCTTCAAAATTGTCTAACTACAATAAGGTTTTTTAAAATTTTGTACATGAAAGACAGCAGATACTGTATCCATAACCTGGCTGACTCTCTTGGCCACCTTGCAAAACATTTTAAGCCAAATTGAAGACACATATTAAATTTTCCCAGAAATGTTAGCCATGTTTTGTCAACATTGCATTCACAATCAGTAACAGGATGGGTCTGCCTCCTGGAGACAGAACTAAATTTCTCATTTTGTCATGCCCTCCGTAGGCAGTAATGTTGGTGATGTTGATAGCTCATTTTGGTTTGGTAATTTAGGGTAATTAAACTTACAGATCAAATTAGTTTGTGTTTTGTTATGAGGGCCATTATCTATTTTCATGAATGATTCACAGCTCACCAAAATATAGTCGAGTTTAAAATAGACATTAAAATAGAGATTCACTACTGCTAATGCATTTTCTCCTCAATTTGAAGTTAAACACTTGTGAAAATGAAGACAAGTTAAAAGCAGCACTTACTGCAAAAAATTAGCAGTTGAAAATGAAGGTCATAAGCAGAAATCACCTAGTTGATAATTGTTCTAATTTTTCAAATCTACCAATATTAATGTGAGTCTTCAAGATACCTGAAAATTTGCATTTGATTGGAAAATCTTGAATGTTTGATCATTTTCTTTCAGGTTAACTTAAAGAAGTGACTTTATTTTTACTTCTTGATTCATTTGAAGAGACATACGTTTTTGTTTTAACCCTTTAGAGGATCAGATAATGACATTTGCTGTTTAAGACAGTTTATATTTCAGATGGCACAGAGTCTATTTTTCTTTATCAAAATTATTAGCTGAAAAATATATAATTCATGACTGTTCTTTAAAGGAGATCTAAATATTTATGTTTTAAAATGCCTTAAGGTGACTAATATTTCTAAACCTACATTTGTATCATCCATATTTGTAATTGTGCCTGCCATTGCTTAAAACAAGTCCTCTTTATTTCCTATCTTTTGATAGGATTAGTTTGCTCTCTTAATTGTAACACTTTTTCATTTCTTTTCTGGATTGATTTAAATTCTGGGCTTCAAAAAGCAATAGTATAAAATAGTCACCATGCCTGTATTATTGGGTGCTTTCAGAACCACTCAGACAATGTTTTCTCTGAGATAGCCTGTATTTTAAGTGTTGCATTTTCTTCTCGTTCTACTAGTCTCTTTTTTTAATAGCAATGCTTAACTCTAATTTATATTAGCAGTTAAAAAATTGAAACTTAGTCTTGCCTTTTCAGCTCATTACTGAAGAATCTCCTACCTCTGCACTCTGACACAAAATTTATGCTTTATTTTTTAACCATGAACTTTTCTGGGCATAGATTTCTACCTAAGTGTGCATGGCTGAACAGCTTGAGTGTATTTTGTGAGTAATATTCCAACATCACACAATTCTAAATTTTATTAAAACCAGCTTTTCTGTGGCAGATCCAATGCACAGTTCAAGTACATTAAAATAATGAAGTCCTGCATAAATGTTGATAAAATAGTCTTCTAATATGATGGAATGCCTAATTATGTATTCTGTTATCAATTTACCTAATAAATGAAATGCAGTTTCCATTTTAATAAAACCTATGTACTTTATAAAAATAGGACCTTTACTAACCTACACATATACTGAGTCATGGGAGCCACAGTAGCATGGGTAAATCCTCCTGTTAGTAAGCATGGATACCCTTATATCTGTTCGGAGAACCACGATATCTTTTCTGTTTCCTGCCTGCCCTCTTGCTGCTATCCCTTTCTGACTTTAAAAAACAACAAACAACTTTCCGGACAGTGTCCTCTGTGCCAGTCTTGTGAACATGTGGACCTTTGCAACAAAACTGTAATGTTTTTCCCATCATGGGCAAACGAAGCATTATTTTGGGTAGTTTGTGCTTATGAAACCTTTCTCCATCCTAGTAGGCTAAAATAGAAGTATCCTGTAATATTAGATGAAAGTAAAGGAATGAGGTTTGATGTAGGCAAGTCTTTTTTTCCTCCCTTGGGGTTGATCAAAGACGACATTCATTAAAAATACTATGAAATTGCTTAATACCATCGAAATGCATTTTTAAAGTGGATCTTCTATCAGTATAAGGGATTAAGTGTCTCTCTCTCTCTTTCTCTCTCTCTCTGTCTCTCTCTCTGTGTGTGTGTATGTGTGTGTGTGTAGTAAGGGATGTTGATTCTCCCTACATTAACTTTTCAACCTAAAGAATATATAAATTAACTTTTTTTAATTGATACTTTTTTAAACAGTGTAATTAAATGAGGTGTGATATACAGATTTTCTGCTTATGCTGTTAATTTTCTCCAAGGATATCATAGCTAATCATAGCTTTACTGATGCTACTAGAGGATATTTGGGGGATCAGTACAACACATAATTGAGAAAGATACTCTTCTTCAAATATAAACTAAAGGAAAAAAACAAGTGAGAATTAGAAAAAAAACATTTAAAAACAACTCCTTAGAGTAAACCCAATTTTAATTTTTCTCTTTAGAACAGATGTCTTAGTTTGAAATGCTGGTTATGCTATTTAAAGAGATTTGCTAAGTACTTAAACATTGATTTGTATGACTTTTCTTACTACTTGCCTTGTTACTCAAAATTGGGACAAAATATTCTGTTTATTGATGAAGACACATTTAGTTAATAATGTAAAGCAGCATTATCTTTAACTTCAACTTCACATTATATAAATTAAAAGATTCCTTTAGAACCAGAGGCTTGACTCACTGACTACCAGCTAATTAATTATTTTCCTAGGGACAAACTCTTAGCCTTAAGTTAATGTCTTCTGAGAGGATAGAATTCACTATTATACACATATGGATGATTCCTTTGAGTTAGTGGGGAGGATAGGTGGACTTCTCAGGTACTGGTTTGTTGAAAGTTTTTTGCCTTTCAACTATGAAACCAGCAGTATAGCATTTTTAAATTGATAAGTATTTCATAGATAGAGTCTGAAGCCCTTGGTTATTAGTGAAGGTTTTCATTAGCAAAAGTTTATTTTTTGGTGTCACAGAACTAGAGTATGATTACCTATATTTACCTTTTTATGATATATACAAGGCAAGTGTTTAACTCTGATTTTATTACATTTGCATTGGTGTTCATCAGCCTTTGGTCATCTGTCTATCAAGTAGAGCTGGCATCTGTATTACGATACATTTCTTTCAAGAAGAAATGTTCAGAAATATACAGTAAGTAACCATAGTTTCAGCTTCCATGTCAGGCCAAAGAGAGGTGAACTGATGGGGAGTGGGTATATTAGACCCACTTCTTATTGATCCATCTATTAAAAACATTGTTCTCTTTTCCACCAAGCTCCTAAATTCTTATTTACTTGCCTAAATAGGAAGCTTGCACAGAGTCAGAGAGATCCCAAGCTGATAATGGAATAATGATGACCATATACTTTGTCTTCTGTAGTGGGTCAGCAGACATAAAGTGAGGTTGTTTGATGTAAACCAGAATGTTCACTTACGTGTTTTCATGCTACTTAATGGGAATATGTCAGCCACCATAGTACGCAATTAAAATTTAAGTAAGAGATTAGTGATAATAGAGTTAGGACTGTATAGCAATTTTTGTAAATCAAATTTAGGTCTCTTAAGGTCTGAGAACTTTAAAAAAAGATCAAGAACATAAATGCTATTCCTTGGTTCAGTGATTATTTTTTTAAATGTAATGTTGATATAGGATTTTTGCTCTTTGAGCTCAGCTAGGTCGAGTTTCTTGTATCACAACCAGGAAAAATTAGGGGTGCAGACACCAGAGAGTGAGTGGAATAGAATTTATTAAGCAAAAGGAAAGTTCTCAGCAAAGAGAGGGGTCCTGTAAAAGAGGTTCCTGGTTGTTCCCTTCCAGTTTTGAATGTAAGGACTTTTATATAAAAGTTGATGGGGCTGGGTTCCCTGTTTGTATAAGGTGGGAATTCCTGGTGGCTCCACCCCATTCTCCCTGGACGCATGTGGGCACTTAGTCTGCTGAGGGCATGTTTAGACAAGCCCTCTGTGCAGGTTCCCTTATCTGCACAAAACATGGGTCAGAGATTTGCCGGGGACGCTTCCCTTACTTTCCGCCTAAAGCAAGCCGATTAACTCCTTTCAATGTCAAAGAAAAATTTGAGGTTTCTTCGCCAGTACCTACTGCTTCTTCTTCACTTCTATAATTTATTCTGTTAGTGACAAACTACTTGAGAATCATTGAATGACTTCAATTTGTTGTGTTGGAAATTAAATAATCGTCAGTAGTTTGATAATATCAATGACTCCTAAATAACTGAAAAGCTTTTTTTTTTTTTTCCCCCAAATTGGGTGTTAGTAGTTAGTATTATGCACAAAATGAAGATAAAATATAAGTATATGATTTAATATACCTTTTGCTTTTTAGCTGCTCAAATAGGTGAAAAAAATGATCCTTTCTATTAATAACAGCTTTTCAGTTTTACAAACTTGTTGTTTTCAAATAATTGCAAAAGGGGCAAATTACACTGTTATTTAATAGTGAATTAAGGATCTAGGGAGAATTGTTAAGCATTTCATTTTATTATTTCAGTAAACTTTATTTTCATTAAATCATATTGTTAAAGGCTTGAAATTCTATAAAAATTTGTTTAATGACATATTGACATGTTATTCATCAACCTTGGGGTCTATGTTTTTGAAAAATATGATGAGAAAAGCCCATTTGACAAGATCAGGATCTCATAGAAAATAGGGATTTAGAAGCAAATAAATATGACCTTAAATATACTTAAAATGTATATTTAAAATAAGGACATGACTTCCTAAAGAAACTGGAATAATGAGTGTTTGCCAATTGTGTAGATACCCCTCCCCTGAGTGATCTTCTGTTCATAAAATAATGCCACAATATGTGATTGCCTAAGGCAGAATCTCCCTAGCCTACTGTACTTTGTCTTAAGGTTTTTAAACTAACTTGTAATATAATAAAAGTTAGTCATATATGTATATATCAATATATACCATATATATGTGTGTATTTTTTTTTTCTTAAATATATGTGAAAATGCCCAGCCTTTTCACATATTACTCTGAGGCTTAAGGGTTGATTTTCATTGCCTGATCTTTGTTCATGTATGGAATGGCTGAGTAAGTAACACATCGTATTGGGAAGCTTCGGGGCAGGGATAAAGGGGTAGAGAGCATTAATGGTTAAGTGAGTGTCCTTTTATTTAAGGGGACAGAACATATCTATGCATATATAAATATATGTCACATTTTAAAATTCTAGTAAATAAATACAGAGCTGTTTTCTCAAAACATAGATTTGCTAAACCCTCATTGAGGGATTATTGAATGGCCAATTCATGTATTTCTAGAACTTACTCATATATTTCTTTGCTTTTTGTGAGGAAAGAGTAGTTTCTTTAACTGTTCTTATGGTTCTGGTAAGGCATTTTAGACAGTATGTTTGCATATAAAATTTCTTTGCAGAATCTAAAATTTGAGCTAAATATAGCCATTTTTAAATTGATTCCATGAGTACTTTACGGGTTATACATAGTACAATGTTGAACTTCTCCCTTCTTTGAAATAGTGAGACTGCCAAGTATATCAGGAGATGAAGTGATTATCAAACCGCAGTGATTAATAGCAAAAAGATCAAGGGAGACATAAGATTAAGATGGCTGGCTAGATGCAGCCAGGAAGCGCAGCTCCCACTGAGTGAGACCAAATTTTAGAGTAAACCACCATAATCTGGGCAGATCTTTGGAGACAAAATGCTCAGATTGGATGGAGAGGCAATGCTGAAATGAAGGCTGAAGATGGAGGAAGCTAGGAGCCCTGTGCTGGGTATCTGAATACCAGGGCTAGTTCCCAGCCCCGAATAGCTCTTGGGAAAGGGGTGAATGAGGAACTGAGGGAAGGCTCACTCCCACCGCCAAGCTCTGGGATCCTAGATCCTAGTTGCAGAACTCCATGTCTCCCATGGATGTGTGAACTGGCAGGGGCATCTCCCTGGGGAGCAGGCAGAGACAGGCCGTTGGACAGCATGGAGCCTGAGAGTTTTTGTGCACTGGGGAGCTCCAGCAGAGAGCAGCCATAGAGCTGCTCTATGGGGAGGGCTCTTCATCCCTTGCTGGGAGGTGTGGACCCCAGCTGATCTTCCAGCTAGGAGAGAGTGAAACCAGCTTCTCTGTGGGACTAGGGCACATCTATTCTGCAAGCCTTCCTGCCTGCTGGCCCCACCCAGGGTCACGCATAGCCACCCTGTAGTGGGTGCACAGCCCAGCCCCTGCAGGACAGCCTGAGTATGTTACTGTACCTGAGTACGTTCCCAGTGACTTGGAAGCACACTGGATCCTCCCAGTACAGGCTGGAATGCCAACCCAGTCCACAGGATGTCCCAGTGCCCCCAGGGCTGCTTCATGCAGCATTTTGGGAGTCGGGAGCCAAGATCTGTGTCCAGCACTCACGTCAAGTAGGAGGGGACAAGATCTTCCGGTTACTGGGCTGGGGTGGGAGGGGAGGGGGGTATGCCTACCTCCACAGAGTTGATCCAGAGAGAGTGAGGCATATCTTCCTCCTGCAGCCCCTGACCAAGAAGGCCCCAGAGCCTGAAACACCTAACAAAAGAAACACGGGCACAGCACCAGTGATTGGAAGGAGGCTCCCTCAAGTCCCAGGAGCAGACCTGGTGAGGGGCCCATGTCTCTCCCCTGCCCACTGCGGAGCATGCCTGGGAACATGAGGAAGAACAAAAGAGCCTCATGGTGGGGTATTAACTTACGTAATTAATGGCCATTAGTCTTAAGCACCATCTAATGGATTGCATCCGAGACTACAGCACCAAAAATCTGTCCCACTACTATATGCTCCTTTGAAATCCAGCACAAGAATTTGTTACCAGAAAGTGGTCCTAATTCAGACCCCAAGAGAGGGTTTTTGGATCTCTTACAAGAAAGAATTCAAGATAAGTCCATAAATTGAAAGAGCAAGTTTATTAAGAAAGTAAAGGAATAAAAGAATGGCTACTCCATAGACAGAGCAACCCCGAAGGCTGCTGGTTGTCCATTTTTATAGTTATTTATTGATTATGTGCTAAACAAGGGGTGGATTATTTGTGCCTCCCCTTTTTAGACCACATAGAGGTAACTTGTTGACATTGCATGGCACTTGTAAACTGTCATGGTGCAAATGAGCGTGTAGCAGTCAGGATGACCCAAGGTCACTCTCATTGCCGTCTTGGTTTTGGTGGGTCTTAGCCAGCTTCTTTACTGCAGCCTGTATAATCAGCAAGATCTTTATAACCTGTGCCTTGTGCCGACCTCCTATCTCATCCTGTGAATTATAATGCCTAACCGTCTGGGAATGTAGTCCAGTAGGTCTCAGCCCTTATTCAACATGGAGTTGCTCTGGTTCAAACGCCTTTGACATTTCCCCCCTCCCTTAAAAGAACCGTTAATCTTAAGGGTTACAGAGGGATGAAGATCGATCTTCTGTAACTTCTTGATGCTGAATAGAAGCGATGACATTCCTCCCTAATTGTTAGGTGTCTTGCATTCAGGGTACAGAGGAGCTCAGTTAGAAATCATCGGTATGTCAAAGACCATTTATAATTCTTGAGTTCTGACAGAATGCGATATCTGGAATATTAATAAGTATTTAAGAAAACATCCAGTAAGCTTATTCTGCATTCCTACACAAAGAGTACAACAGCAACATATTCCACAACGGTAAAGCAAGATCAGCAAAATTATCCCAAGTAAACTAAATAAGAAGGTTTTCCATGAACTTGTCAACTGATGGAACCAAGCTGATATGGGGTTACTAGCTGATTCCACTATGCGTCCAGAATTAGAATATTGATCTAGATTTCTACATTATCCATCCCTTTTGTTTTTTTCTGAGTAGCAGCCAGAGATCACTGGTTGGCTCACAGGAGTAAGCAGGGTTAGTCTAAATTGTAGGAAAAACCTCAAAAACAACTGATGAGACTAGAATTCAATAACAGGTGTACCACAGTTCTTGAAACAATTTTTGTCCTCTCTCTGGTTTTCCATTTTTACTTAAGACATAATGGTAAGACCAATTTGTTTTATTATACTTGACCTATTTGTATAAAGTGCAGCGAGAATAATTATTTTTCACATAAGCTGTTTTTAAATTGGCTTCGATGGAACTCTGTTCCATGAAAGGAATCTTAGATAAGACTTCTTAAAAGCTGAGCCCTGCCATGCGTTTGTACCCTCAAGGACCTAGGAGTTGGGTAAATTCTTCTCCTTTTGAGGTCCCAAGATAACTTGGGGCTCCTGGACCTGTCACAAAGTGACATTTTGTTACTTACCACAGGTCAGGAACCCTGTACAGGAACTGTGTAGACAAGGTATGAGGCCAGTTTTCCCAAGGGTCTTTTATTGGCTCTGTGAATTAAATGATTCCTCAAAGGAAAACACACCATTTCAGTTAAAGCCTTGGTGTATTAGTCTGTTCTCACACTGCTGATAAAGACATACCTGATATTGGGTAATTTATAAAGGAAAGAGGTTTAATTGACTCACAGTTCCACATGGCTGGAGAGACCTCACAATCATGTTGGAAGAGCAGGGGAGGTCTTACAAGGCAGCAAGCAAAAGAGAACGTGTGCAGGGGAACTCCTCTTTATAAAAACCATCAGATCTCATGAGACTTACTCACTATCACGTGAACAGCCTGTGGAAGACCCACCCCCATGATTCAATTACTTCCCACCAGGTGCCTCCCATGACATGTGAGAATTATGGAACCTACAATTCAAGATAAGATTTGAGTGGGGGCAGAGCCAAACCATATTATTCCACCCCAGCCCCTCCCAAATATCATGTCCTCACATTTCAAAACCAATCATCCCTTCCCAGCAGTCCCGCAAAGTCTTAACTCATTTCAGTATTAACTCAAAAGTCCACAGTCCAAAGTCTTATCCAAGACAAGGCAAGCCCCTTCCACCTGCGAGCCTGTAAAATCAAAAGAAAATTACTTACTTCCTAGATACAATGGAGCTACTGGCATTGAGTAAATACACTCGTTCCAAATAGAAGAAATTGGCCCAAACAAAAGGGCTACAATGCCCATGCAAGTCTGAAATGTAGCAAGGCAATCAAATCTTAAAGCTCCAAAATGATCTCCTTTGACTCCATGTCTTACATCCAGGTCACATTGATGCAAGAGGTGGGTTCCCATAGTCTTGGGCAGAGCTGCCCCTGTGGCTTTGCAGGTTATAGCCCCACTCCTGGCTACTTTCTCGGGCTTGCATTGTCTGTGGCTTTTCCAGGTGCACAGTGCAAGCTGTCAGTGTATCTACCATTTTGGGGTCTGGAGGATGGTGGCCCTCTTCTCAAGCTCTACTAGGCAGCACCCCAGTGGGGACTCTGTATGGGGACTCCCATGTTAAATTTTCCTTCTACACTGACCTAGCATAGGTTCTCCAGGAGGGCTCTACCTTTGCAGCACACCTCTGCCTGGCATCCAGGTATTTGCACACATCCTCCAAAACGTAAGCCTAGGTTCCCAAACTGCAATTTTTGACGTTTGTGCACCTGCAGGCTTAACACCATGTGGAAGCTACCAAAGCTTGAGGCTTGCACCCTCTAAAGCCACAGTCCGAGCTGTGCCTTGGCCCCTTTTAGCCACAGCTGGAGTGGCTAGAATACAGGGCATCAGGTCCCTACACTGCACACAGCAGAGGTGCTCTGGGCCTGGCCCAGGAAACCATTTTTTGCTTCTAGGCCTCTAGGCCTGTGATGGAAGGGGCCACCATGAAGGTCTCTGACATGCCCTAGAGACTTTTTCCCCATTTTCTTGGTGATTAACTTTGGGCTCCTCATTACTTATTCAAATTTCTGCAGCTGGCTTGAATTTCTCCACAGGAAATGGGTTTTTCTTTTCTGTTGCATTGTCAGTCTGCAAATTTTCCAAACTTTTATTCTCTGTTTCCCTTTTAAAACTGAATGCTTTTGACAGCACCCGAGTCACCTCTTGAATGCTTTGCTGCTTAGAAATTTCTTCCACCAGATACCCTAAATCATTTCCCTCATGTTCAAAATTCCACAAATCTCTAGGGCAGAGGCAAAATGCTGCCAGTCTCTTTGCATAGCAAGAATAACCTATACTCCATTTCCCAACAAGTTCCTTATCTCCATCTGAAACCACCTCAGCCAGGACCTTATTGTCCATATCACTATCTGCATTTTGGTCGAAGCCATTCAACAAGTCTCTAGGAAGTTTCAAACTTTCCCACATTTTCCTGTCTTCTTCTGAGCCCTCCAGACTGTTCCAACCTTTGCCTATCACCCAATTCCAAAGTCAGTTCCACATTTTCACATAGCACCTCACTCTTCTGGTGTTGCGGGAAGTCAGGGACCCTGAATGGAGGGACCAGCTGGAGCTGTGGCAGAGAAACATAAACTATGAAGATTTCATGGGCATTTATCAGTTCCCAAAGAATACTTTTATAATTTCTTATGCCTGTCTTTACTTTAATCTCTTAATCCTGTTATGTTCGTATGCTGAGGATATATGTCACCTCAGGACCACTGTCATAATTGTGTTAACTATACAGATTGATTGTAAAACTTGTGTGTGAACAATATGAAATCAGTGCATCTTGATAAAGAACAGAATAACAGTGATTTTTAGGGAAGAAGGGAAGACTACCTGTGGGACTGGGTAAAAAGAGCCATATTTTTCTTCTTGCAGAGAGCCTATAAGCAGATGTGCAAGTAGGAGAGATATCACTAAATTCTTTTCTTAGCAAGGAATATTAATATTAATACCCTGGGAAAGGAATGTATTCCTGGGGGGAGGTTTATAAACGGCCACTCTGGGAGTGTCTGTCTTATGCAGTTAAGATAAGGACTGAGATATGCCCTAAATTTCTGCAGTACCATCAGGCTTATTAGGGTGGAGGAAAACTCCAGTCTGGTAAATTTGTGGTCAGACCAGTTCTCTGCTCTTGAACCCTGTTTTCTGTTGTTTAAGATGTTTATCAAGACAATATGTGCACCACTGAACATAGAGTCTTATCAGCAGTTCTGCTCTTGCCCTTTGACTTGTGGTCATTGTTGGACCCTTATCAGCGGTTCTGCTTTTTTTTTGTCCTGTTCCCTCAGAAGCATGTGACTGTTGTTCTGCTTTTTGCTCTTTAAAGCAGGTGATCTTTGTACCTACTCCCTGTTTTACACCCTCTCCCCTTTTCAAACCCTTAATAAAAAGACTTGCTTGTTTGAGGCCTAGGTGGGCATCATAGTTCTACTGATGTGTGATGTCACCCCTGGCAGCCCAGCTATAAAATTCCTCTCTTTATACTGTCTCTTTATTTCTTAGCCGGCCAACACTTATGGAAAATAGAAAGAACCTACATTGATATATTGGGGGCAGTTTCCCCCGATATACTGGTACTAATTTACTGTATTAGTGGATTCTCATACTGCTGAGAAAGACATACCAGAAACTGGGTAATTTATAAGGATAAAGGATTTATCGGACTTACACTTCCACATGGCTGGGGAGGCCTCATAATCATGGTAGAAGACAAAGGAGGAGCAAAGTCACATTTCGCGTGGCGGCAGAGAAGAAAGAGTGTGTGCAGGGGATTTTCCCTTTATAAAACCATCAGATCTCATGATACTTATTCACTATCACAGAACAGCATGGAAAAGACATGCCCCCATGATTCACTTACCTCCCACTGGGTCTCTCCCATGACATATGGGAATTATGGGAGCTACAATTCAAAATGAGATTTGAGTGGTGACATAGCCAAACCATATTACTTGGTAAAATAACCAGTTTTTCCAATTGTGTGCTGTTACCAAAAAGAAAAAAAAAGATTCTTATTGCACTGACACTAATAAGTATATTGACATAAGTTAAGAACACTCACAACTAGTTTGCAAATTTTGGAGAAATTAGATAGAAACAAATACGCTGCAAATTTTATTCAGGGGAACTCCTCTTTATAAAACCATCAGATCTCGTGAGACTTATTCACTATCATGTGAACGGCCGAGGGAAGACCCACCCCCATGATTCAGTTACCTCCCACCAGCTCCTCCCATGACATGTGGGAATTATGGAACTGACAGTTCAGATGAGATTTGAGTGGGGGCAAAGCCAAACCAGTAAACTAAAATAGAGGAGTATACTTTACTCAATTTTTTTTATATATAACTTTTTATATATATAAAAAATATAATGTTTTTATATAACTTTACATTCTAGGGTACATGTGCACAACGTGCAGGTTTGTTACATATGTATACATGTGCCATGTTGGTGTGCTGCACTACATTAACTCGTCATTTACATTATGTATATCTCCTAATGCTATCCCTCCCCCTCCCCCCACCCCACAACAGGTCACAGTGTGTGATGTTCCCCTTCCTGAGTCCAAGTATTCTCATTGTTCATAGTTTACAGTCCCACCAACAGTGGAAAAGTGTTCCTATTTCTCCACATGCTCTCCAGCACCTGTTGTTTCCTGACTTTTTTATGACCACCATTCTAACTGGTGTGAGATGGTATCTCATTGTGGTTTTTATTTGCATTTCTCTGATGGCTAGTGATGATGAGCATTTTTTCATGTGTCTGTTGGCTGCATAAATGTCTTCTTTCGAGAAGTGTCTGTTCATATCCTTTGCCCACTTTTTGATGGGGTT
>NW_016813249.1:487798-511690 GCF_001698545.2 Rhinopithecus bieti
TGGCTTTCTCTTGTGGGCATTTAGTGCTATAAATTTCCCTCTACACACTGCTTTAAATGTGTCCCAGAGATTCTGGTATGTTGTATCTTTGTTCTCATTGGTTTCAAAGAACATCTTTATTTCTGCCTTCATTTCATTATGTACCCAGTAGTCATTCAGGAGCAGGTTGTTCAGGTTCCATGTAGCTGAGCAGTTTTGGTCGAGTTACTTAATCCTGAGTTCCAGTTTCATTGCACTGTGGTCTGAGAGACAGTTTGTTATAATTTCTGTTCTTTTACATTTGCTGAGGAATTCTTTACTTCCAACTTTGTGGTCAATTTTGGAATAAGTGCGATGTGATGCTGAGAAGACTGTATATTCTGTTGATTTGGGGTGAAGAGTTCTGTAGATGTCTGTTAGGTCCACTTGGTGCAGAGTTGAGTTCAATTTCTGGATACCCTTTTAAACTTTCTGTCTCATTGATCTGTCTAATGTTGATAGTGGGGTGTTAAAGTCTCTCATTATTATTGTGTGGGAGTCTAAGTCTCTTTGTAAGTCTTTAAGGACTTGCTTTATGAATCTGGGTGCTCCTGTATTGTGTGCATATATATTTATGATAGTTAGCTCTTCTTGTTGAATCGATCCCTTTACCATTATGTAATGGCCTTCTTTGTCTCTTTTGATCTCTGTTGGTTTAATGTCTGTTGTATCAGTTTCTAGGATTGCAACCCCTGACTTTTTTTGTTTTCTATTTGTTTGGTAGATCTTCCTCCCTCCCTTTATTTTGAGCCTATGTCTGTCTCTGCATGTCAGATGGGTCTCCTGAATACAGCAATCTGATGAGTCTTTGACTCTTTATCCAATTTGCCAGTCTTTTTCTTTTAATTGGAGCATTTAACCCATTTACGTTTAAGGTTAATATTGTTACGTGTGAACTTGATCCTGTCATCATGATGTTAGCTGGTTATTTTGCTCTTTAGTTGATGCAGTTTCTTCCTAGCATCGATGGTCTTTACATTTTGGCATGTTTTTGCAGTTGTTGGTACTGTTTGTTCCATGTTTAGTGCTTCCTTCAGGAGCTCTTGTAGGGGAGGCCTGGTGGTGACAAAATCTCTCAGCATTTGCTTGTCTGTAAAGGACTGTATTTCTCCTTCACTTGTGAAACTTTGCTTGGCTGGATATGAAATTCTGGGTTGAAAATTCTTTTCTTTAAGAATGTTGATTATCGGCCCACACTCTCTTCTGGCTTGGAGAGTTTCTGCCGAGAGATCTACCGTTAATCTGATGGGCTTCCCTTTGTGGGTAACCCGACCTTTCTCTCTGGCTGCCCTTAAGATTTTTTCCTTCATTTCAACTTCGGTGAATCTGACAATTATGTGTCTTGGAGCTGCTTTCTTGAGGAGTATCTTTTGGCATTCTCTGTATTTCCTGAATTTGAATGTTGGCCTGCCTTACTAGGTTGGGGAAGTTCTCCTGGATGATATCCTGAAGAGTGTTTTCCAACTTGATTCCATTCTCCCCATCACTTTCATGTACACCAATCAGTCGTACATTTCGTCTTTTCACATCATCCCATATTTCTTGTAGGCTTTGTTCATTTCTTTTTAATCTTTTTTCTGTAAACTTCTCTTCTCGCTTTATTTCATTCATTTGATCGTCAATCACTGATACCCTTTCTTCCAGTTGATCGAGTCAGTTACTGAAGCTTGTGCATTTATCACGTAGTTTTCGTGTCATGGTTTTCAGCTCTATCAGGTCATTTAAGGACTTCTCTACATTGGTTATTCTAGTTAGCCATTTGTCAAATCTTTTTTCAAGGTTTTAGCCTCTTTGTGATGGGTTTGAACTTCCTCCTTTAGCTTGGAGAAGTTTGATCATCTGAAGCCTTCTTCTCTCAACTCATCAAAGTCATTCTCCTTCCAGCTTTGTTCCGTTGCTGGTGAGGAGTTGCATTCCTTTGCAGGGGGAGAGGCGCTCTAATTTTTTGAATTTTCAGCTTTTCTGCACTGTTTTTTCCCCATCTTTGTGGTTTTATCTACCTTTGGGCTTTGATGATGGTGATGTACAGTGTGGTTTTGGTATGGATGTCCTTTCTGTTTGTTAGTGTTCCTTCTAACAGTCAGGACTCTCAGCTGAAGGTCTGTTAGAGTTTGCTGAATGTCCACTCCAGACCCTGTTTGCCTGGGTATCAGCCTGGAGGCTGCAGAAGAGTGAATATTGCTGAACAGCAAATGTTGCTGCCTGATCGTTACTCTGGAAGCTTGGTCTCAGAAGGGTACCCGGCCGNGGTTATTCTAGTTAGCCATTTGTCAAATCTTTTTTCAAGGTTTTAGCCTCTTTGTGATGGGTTTGAACTTCCTCCTTTAGCTTGGAGAAGTTTGATCATCTGAAGCCTTCTTCTCTCAACTCATCAAAGTCATTCTCCTTCCAGCTTTGTTCCGTTGCTGGTGAGGAGTTGCATTCCTTTGCAGGGGAGAGGCGCTCTAATTTTTTGAATTTTCAGCTTTTCTGCACTGTTTTTTCCCCATCTTTGTGGTTTTATCTACCTTTGGGCTTTGATGATGGTGATGTACAGTGTGGTTTTGGTATGGATGTCCTTTCTGTTTGTTAGTGTTCCTTCTAACAGTCAGGACTCTCAGCTGAAGGTCTGTTAGAGTTTGCTGAATGTCCACTCCAGACCCTGTTTGCCTGGGTATCAGCCTGGAGGCTGCAGAAGAGTGAATATTGCTGAACAGCAAATGTTGCTGCCTGATCGTTACTCTGGAAGCTTGGTCTCAGAAGGGTACCCGGCCGTGTGAGGTGTGAGATGTCAGTCTGCCCCTCGTTGGGGTGTCTCCCAGTTAGGCTACTCGGGAGTCACAGACCCACTTGAGCAGGCAGTCTGTCCGTTCTCAAATCTCAAACTCCGTGCTGGGAGAACCACTACTCTCTTCAAAGCTGTCAGACAGGGACATTTACATCTGCAGAGGTTTCTGCTGCCTTTTGTTTGGCTCTGCCCTGTCCCCAGAGGTGGAGTCTATAGAGGCAGGTAGACCTCCTTGAGCTGCAGTGGGCTCCACCCAGTTCGAGCTTCCTGGCCGCTTTATTTACCTACTCAAGCCTCAGCAATGGTGGGCGCCCCTCCCGCAGCCTCGCTGCCACCTTGCAGTTAGATCTCAGACTGCTGTGCTAGCAATGAGGGAGGCTCCATGGGCAGGGACCCTCCGAGCCAGGTGTGCTGGATTTAATCTCCTAGTGTGTCATTTACTAAGACCCTTAGTAAAGTGTAGTATTAGGGTGGGAGTGACCTGATTTTCCAGGTGTTTTGTGTTGTGGTTTCCCTTGGCTAGGAAAGGGAATTCCCCTCCCCCTTGCTCTTCCTGGGTGAGACGATGCCTCGCCCTGCTTCGGCTGTCACTTGTTGGACTGCACCCACTGTCCTGCACCCACTGTCTGACATGCCCCAGTGAGATGAACCCGGTACCTCAATTGGAAATGCAGAAATCACCGTCTTCTGTGTCACTCACACTGGGAGGTAGAGGCTGGAGCTGTTCCTTTTCGGCCGTCTTGGAACCACCCCCCTACTTTACTCAATTGTTAAAAGCTATGAATACCTCAAAAGTTTCTTTGATGCTGAAAAACAAAACAAGGGATCAGCAATGTTTGAAGCAAAGTCAAAAAGATTACCTTAGTGTTCTGTTAGTTCAGTTCATGCAGTTGACTCCTGTTTTGCTTGATATTTATGAACATTTCAGCTTTCTATGAGAGTTCTGAAAGTTTTTTACTTCTATTCTGATGTCACAATCACCATAGTTATCAGAAACCTGCATTTAAGTGTACCTGTCAAAGTCTAATAGCTGATTAAAACCACCTTTTGAAGAGGATTAAAACAAGACAACAATTGTCTGTGAGTGATATAATGTCTTAGGAAAACCACAGTCAAAAACACAATTGACAAGGAAATTTGGTTACCTGTGTGGCATACAGTGATTTTATGTAACAATTATAATTATTAGTAACATACAGTTATTCATATTGGAATTGTAGGATTTTCCCATAGTTTAGAACACATACAAAACATATTTATACAAATACAGTCCAAAGATAAACATCACTTTCTGTATGATTTTAATATACCAAATAAGCCAAATTTTACCTTTACATTAGTGTGCTCTTATTGATAAACCAAATTTTTAATAAAACCTTATAAACAAATCTATTTAACCTTTATTAGTTTGACCATAAGGTAATAGTCTCGTAAACCTTTTATAACCCTTTACATTTTTTTTTAATGAGCAGATCAGTGCTAAGAAAAACCTATTTTGCTTTTATTCCAATGTTTAATTTATGGAAAAACTGAATAATACCCTTTTAACTTTAGCCAATATGTTCACACACAGAGTCTCTTTTACAATTAATTTTTCACAAACCTTCCACAACTTGCTTAAACCTTCAGCTTTATTTTGTCTAACTTAAAACAATTCTTTAACCTTTTAATCTTGGGGAAAAAAAATCCACATTCTCCTGCCTTCTTATAATCTTTTACCAAAAAACACATTTCACTTTCTTTACACACCTTGCATGTAAAACTGTTTTTAGTAGTCTCAATTATGTGTTACAGTGTTAACTTTTAGTGATTTTTACTTTTGATGAAAACCTTAGTAAGAGATTTTAATTATTTACTAGGTGTTTAGTCTAGGACAACAGACAGAAGTGCAGATAAGGTAAAGGCTGACTCTTTCCCCCTAGCTAGGGGCCATGGCTTTCCACATGTCCCAGGTCTTATCCAATATGGAATGATCCAATGTAGATAAACTGAACAATTTTCCAAAGTCAAAGAAGAAGTTTTTGACCCTAAACCATTAGAAAACCTAATATCTGACCTGCCTAATTTAGACCAAATGTCTGAATTTTAAAGACATCTTTATTTTTTCAATAATTTTTAAAACTGCCTTCATTTCCAAAAGACTTAAGTCATATGAAGTAAACGACATCACACATTTTACTTTTCTGACAAAATATTTGATTTAAGCCCTTACTATTTTTAAACTAATCAAAGCCTTGTCATATATAAACATCACACACACACACACACACACCATATACAAATACATAGAGAGACAGAAGGTCCAGTAGTTGTAAATTTTCATTTCCAGTTTTAAGTTTCTCTTTAAAGCAGGCATTTTCCAGGGCCTAATAAGCAGACACAGCTGGAAAGCAAAACTGGTCTCCAAAAATTAAGGGTCCCATGTTTATACCAGATCCTGGATCTCAAAAAGACAGAATTAACTAGTCTCCCATGGGTGTCTTATCTCTCAGTGGGGAGTGAGGACATTTCTATAACTTCTAGGTGGCCAAGAGCATGTTTCTCTGATCTAAACTTGCAGAGATGAGTATCTCCCATAATTGCCATTAGCTAGCCCCAAAAGTATATTTCCTACCTAGTTATGACATACCAAAGCTCTCTCATAATGTGAAGTAATTTCGGATACCCCCAATATCAATAATGCCAGACAACACAGTGCAAAACAGAACAGAGCCTTAAATTTTGAGAGGGATTTATCCACTTCCAGTTACTGGGCTTTTATGAGAAAAGCAGAGGATATTTTTCCCCCCCAAAATAGGGTCTGTGCTGCCTCCTCTGTTTTTTTCAAGGAGTCCCAGGATGTTAGAGCTTGAGTATATGCTTTTAATTAAGCTGATGTTTAACCATAGCGCTCTTTAAAAAAGTCCTTTTAAATTTCTTTCTTTTTTTTTTTTTTTTTTCCTAGACAGAGTCTCACTCTGTCGCCCAGGCTAGAGTGCAGTGACACAATCTCCACTCACTGCAACCTCTGCCTCCTGTGTTCAAGTGATTCTCATATCTCAGCCTCTCAAGTAGCTGGCATTACAAGCATGTACCACATTGCCTGGCTAATTTTTGTATTTGTGGTAGAGACAAGGTTTTGCCATGTTGGCCAGGCTGGTTGCACCTGGCCTCAAGTGATCCACTTGCCTTGGCCTCCCAAAATGCTGAGATTACAGGCATTAGCCACCGCTCCTGCCTCTTTTAAATTTCTTATTACCATTTTAATGAAAGCCTTTTATGGCTATAAACTTTTCTCTTAACACTGCTTTGGCTGCATCCTAGAGATTTTGGTAAATTATGTCCCTATTTTCATTAATTTCAATTTTTTTTTTTTTATTTCTGACAATTTCTGTGTTCGCGCAGGAGTTATTCAGGAGCAAATTGTTTAATTTCCATGTATTTGTGTAGTTTTGAGAGCTCTTCTTGATTGCACTTATACATTTGTTTAACTTTAAAGCGTATTCTGAGTTGTTGTTTTGTCCCATTACACTGTTAAAGGAAAAAGAGAAAATATTCCATGAAGTTTTGCTAAAACAAAATTTTGGAATAAAATGAAATATGAGCTATGCTGTAAAAACAAACATTGCAATATGAACATATGGAATGAGGCAGCTTTATTGGAAAACTCAGATCCGTGGAGGTGGTAGCACTTGTGTTTGAGATTCACAAATGTTAGTGTTAGCTTAAGTGGGATAATGATGCTTAAAAAAAGAGCAGAATTTCCAGTGTGCACAGAGAAAAATATTGATAAGTCTTGATTTTATTAAAAGTAGGAAGTAAAGTAAAGTCATATAAAGAAAAGTCCTCACATATTACCTGAACTCAAAGGGTAACTGTGTTGTATCATATGGCTTCAGTTAGTTGGATTTACATAATCTTAATGTCGGTATCCACTAGCATTGAGGTGGGGCCACTCTAATAAGAAATCCTTCAGGCTAGATGGAGAAAGAAAGTTTTTAATTTATTTAACTAGTTAAGTTCACTTATGTATTGTAACTGAATAAGTCTGGCAAAAATAGATGATAGACAAAAGAAACTGAAAATTAGGGCTCAGAATAAAAATTTAAAATAAATGGAACCTTAGAGAACATCCAACACAGTTTCCCATCTCGTCTGCTTTGATCTCTCCTAATCTGCTTGCAACTTCTTCCCATTCCTGGGAACATGCCCACACCAACCTAAACATGGACGGACACAGACTTCTGCATAAGGGCCAGAAAGGATCTTTAGACCTAGAACAAGTTCAAACCCAGCTTGGAAAAGAAATTCTTGAGGAAAGACTCTACAAAAAGTCAAGTCTGCCTATGCCAAAGTCTGTTTTTGAAAAACAGCTAGTTCTTAATAAAAGCACATGCTGCCCCATCCTCCCACCCCTGGGTTTGTGTATGTGCATGTACCCAAGTGTGTATGTGTTATTTGATGGAAATAGAAGCTCTTCAAACATCCACATCCTTCTTTGGGAAGAGTAGCTCTTTATTCTGTGATTTTGTCCATTTTTTGTTTATATTAAATACAGTTTTTTCTTGTCAATTGATGTTAACTGATTTTTATTTTAATGTCCTTGTTAACAAGGTAACCTGATGTTCATCACCCGTTTGTTTGCGTGTTCTTGTTTAGGAAATTGCACCTGTTCATAAGACAGTGCCATAGAGCAATTTTTTAATTATCATGCAGACATTTTAGCTCCTTAATTCTATGTCTCCACTTTGTCATTGCTTTTTATTATATAATTAAAAGTTTTATTTAGATGACTCTCTAAGAAAGTATTAATAGGAACAGTCTGTTTCAACAGAAGTGTTTCAAGAATGTTCATTTTCAATAATTTTAAAAAATCTTACATACCTCAAAGTTTTAAAAATCTTCAGGCTAATCAAAGCACTCTATAGGAAATATTGGGCTGTCGAAGTTCACACTAGATGATTAATTTGAAAGAGATACATTTTTTCTAATGAGTTTTTCTTCTTTATATTTCAAGCATTTGTTACTGACTTGCTAATATTCTGTTTAAGAAAAATAGAAAAAATAAAAGTGAAAATACAATGAGGAACATATAGCTGACACTTATTAAGCCTCTACTCTATGGCAGACAGTATTCTAAGCTCTTTACCTGAGCTGGTTTATTCTCAGCACTGTTAAAACTCACTAAAAACAATACTATAAAATAGGAGCCACTCTCATCTCCGTTTTACAGATAAAGCAGGTGAGGTACAGAGAAGTTTAGCGACTTGATCAAAGTCACACAGCTAGTAGGTAGCAGGTTTGAACTTTGACTATCCCATTCCAGACTACTGGATTTCCCTAAAATCTATCTCTAAGAGAAGAGATACTGTATCTCTATAAAAGTTGAAAAACATTTCTATTAAATAGTTGTATGTTCTATGAAGAGTTTGGAACACTGGAATTAGCTATGGCTTTTCAGTCTATTTTAATATATGACCAATATGTTTCATTAGAAAAACAAATACATAATCTCTAGCTGAATAATTGTTTTAATTTTAAGCAGGTTTAAGCAGTATGACAATTTCACAAGCATTACAAAATTATCAAATTGTGTAACAGTTGATTTGTCATAAAATTTGGCCCAGTTTTTTTTTTTAAAAAAAAACTACAAGTTTTAAAAAAATTATGAAAACTTTTTGTGCTTCTGTTTTTCTTCAGAACTGATTTACTGTCATTTTTAAAAGTTGTTGGTATCCCAGCTTTTAAATGTCAATATTTCATATTACTGAAAAGGAGGAATTTGGCAAGGACAATTTCTAACCACATTTAGAGTTCTTATAGGACAATGTTATTATGTAGTTGTTAGGTGGGGATGTACTATATGTTGTCGACTTTCTGAGTGTGTAAGGTTTGATCTTTAATTTGCATTAATTGTATTTATTTCCCAGCATTAAGATTGCCACATCCTTTGCTTTAGAAAGAAAAAAACAAAAAAGAAAGAGAAACAGTAATTCAAGGGAAAGATTTCGCAGTCTTTTAGTATTTTTAACTTTTATTTCATATGTTCTGAGAAGATGAAAAGCAATAATTTGAACACATTAATATAAAGAAGTGGGGGTATATATGACAAGTTGAATTCTATCTACTGTTTTACATTATCAACAAACATGACAAAATGTACTAGGCCTATAAAATGTATTGTCATCATATACTTTGGAGGGTAATATATGGTTTTAAATTTTGTTACTCAGTTGAGTTAAAAGTACTCAGTTAAAATTAAGAAAGCCTCAGTAAAGTGCAGCTGTCAACAGTTAGCCTTTTTCTGGGAGTTCCACATCTGTGAATTCAACCAACCATGGATTGAAAATATTTGGGAAAAAAAGTACAATAAAAAATAATACAACAATAAAAATAACAAAAGTACAGTGTAACTATTTACATAGCATTTACATTGTATTAAATATTATACATAATCTAGAAATGATATAAAGGATATTGGAAGATGTGTGTAGGTTATAAGCAAATACTTCATCATTTTATAAAGTGACTGGAACATCTACAGATTTTGTTATTTGAGGGAGTCATGAAACCGATACCCCACAGATACTGAGTAAGACTGTAGTCTGTGCCAAGTAGTTATTTGTCTCTAATTGATTGCTCTGGACTTATTATGTGTGTAGTTTTTAGTTTTACTAATGATTATTATTTCAACATGAACAGAATTTACATATTTATAAAACCTTTAGGGAAATTGCATATCACCCTTTTGGGAGACATTACAATATTTTGGGGTTGTTAAATTTCAGGCCTAGAGATTATTTGGGTATTGTTTACTCATTAGTAGGGCACACAACTTAAGCCCTCAGGATAGGATACTGTCATATCCTTTAGCAGTATATTTCCCTTTAGACTTGAAAGGAGGTGATAACCCCTTAACTCGGGTCTCTTTTACTTTCAGCTTTATTTTTAACTTCCTACTATCCTAACATTCTTGTTGTTGTATTGTCTTTATATTTTCTACTAATCGTGCTTATTTTGGTGGGAGAACAAAGTGTAGAAATAGTGGTTTTGAATTAGGTTGTTTGCCTAAGCCGATAACTCATGGAAATTGGCTCAGTCTGTTTTGAAACTAAACCATGATGATGATGGTTGCAGGAGCTTCTAAAATGTCAGAGTGATAAAAATGGACATGGCGTCTTAACAGCCCAGGAAAATTTGAATGCAGTTTACTGCCACCTATGAATGCCTTTGAGACTGTCGCATATTCTTCCTTTACTATTCTCCCTCCTTCTTCCCAATTAAAGATCTCTCTCTCTCAGTGTTTATGTGTGAGTTCCTAAACATTTACTGCTTCTCCCATATGCCTTTAAAAATAATTATTTTGTAGGCCATTTAAATACAATTCTAGGGGCTTGGTAGTTGACTTTAAACTTTTCTTCGGTTGTGAGTTTGATCACTGGGTTGCTCATAGAACATTGGGAGCACAGTGTGATCACTGATGGAATTTATCTTGGCCTTAAAGATGAGCAGATGCCAATTCTTCAAAAGATGGCTCTCGTGTGAAAGGGTTAATTCAAATGCTTTTTAGGACTGGCTTTCAGAAAATACATGTGTTATATTCCAAATCTTTTATGATATTTTAGAAAACATAGCAAGCCATCATTTTCTTCTTCTAAGATTCTAAATGACTCATTTAAGGTAACAGACCACTTCTCTAGTGGTATCCATTCTTTCAAAGGAAAGGGAGTTAATTAGAGGTGTCATAAAGTGATGCTTTGTAAATTTTAACTCAAGTTCCTTAGGTCTATTTGCTGTGCCTTACCTCTCTTTTCAGAAATTTAAAGGAAGAAATGATGAGTTGTTGAAGCAGATCACCACACACACACACACACACACACACACACACACAGACAAGCATGGGTTTTATTTACTTATCTATTTTTAATTTCACATGGATTCATAATCTATTTCTGCTTGACATAGATGAACTCCAAATGCTCAATTTCAATTCAGAGTGAGGCATGAATTTACTTAATGTCATAGCTCTAGGAAATTTGATCAACATATTCCTTTAAGCTATTAGTAATTTAATGGGAAAAAAGTAAGACATGGAATGAATGAAAGATCATTTTATGTGGATTTATGTGAACAGAGGAATATTAGAAAGAAATAGAGTTTAGGAAATAGTCTATAATTTCTTGAAGATAAGTCTGTTGTAGTAAGTGATTAATTTAGAAGTAGTTACATCCTGATAAAAATCAAATACTTTATGCTTTTGAAAATTTGAACACATTATAAGAAAGTAGACGTGAGCAATACTGTGGTATTTTTGTACATTCTTCAGTTGTAAGATTCTTCACTTGTAGAAGGCTTTTGTCAGATCTGGGTCATTGTTATCCTAGGCAGAATTGGGGTGGAGTGGTGATCGGTTAATACCTTTTACCATTGCTATATTTTGGATTTTGAATTTCTGGATCTGGTTAAGTTTGCAATACATTTTTATTCTCTAATGTTTCCTAAAACTTCTGACCTTCCTAGCAAAGTGAAAACTGTTAAAGGTGACTCAAGAAGAAAAAGAAAACTCAAATCTTCTTATAGCATGAGAGAAACTGAACCATTAGCTTATTTTTCCTTAATGATAGCACTAGGCTCAATTGATTTTATTGGTAAGTTTTACTGGAACTCAATGTCTTATACACAGTGTTCTAGAAGATTGATGAGAAAACCTAGCCCATCTTATTTTACAAATTTTGTATAACTTCAAAACCAGACAAGGATAATTAAAGAACACACAACTGTAAATCAATCTCACTCAGAAACATAGGTGCAAAGTTTTTATAGCAAACTGAATCCAGAAGTTTTCAAGACCAAGTTGGGTTTATTCCAGGAATGGCAGATTGACCTAACATTAGACATTGTATTAATATAACTTATTACATTAATAAACTAAAAAGAAAAAAACTACATAATCATTTCAGTGCATGCAGAAAGAGCATTCAGTAACGTTAAGTACCAGCTTACCATTAAAGGAAGAAATTAGAAACTTCCTTTACCTGATAAAGATTATCTACCAAAAACCTATAACAACCACTATATTTAATGGTAAAATATTGGAAGCATTAACTTTAATATCAGAAACCAGGAAACCCACTGAAACTAATTATATTTATTGTTGTACTAGATGTCCTAGGACAGGAGAAAAGAGAAATAAAAATGCCATTCATTGACAGAATATGATTTTCTACATAGAAAATCTAATTTAGGCCATATATACTGCTTATTAGAATTGATTGGAGTTTAACAATGTTGCTATAGATAAACATCAATACAAATTGAAAATAAAAACTTTAAAAAACATCAGTATCTATGGTAGTGACTATAGGTGTCTGGGGATAATCTGTAAAAAATCATTTGACACCTTTATGGAAAAAGTATGACTTAAAATAATTAACATGTTTTTAAATGACTCTTTTTAAAAAAGGACTGTGTTCACAGATAGATTCATTGCAATATAAGTTGTTACTTAATGGATCTCTAGAGTCAGTCCAATTTCTAAGAAAACCAAGTGGGGTGTTTTTTTTTTTGGAAAATTATGACAAAATAATTAAAAAACAATTTTAAATGTTATTCTAACAAAATCAAGCTCTCTTTTTTCCTTGAAATGTGACAAATTGATTCTAAAATGTTATAGACGAGTAAGAGCCCAAAATAGCCAAGATACTCTAAAGAAGAAGAACTGAGTGAGGGCTGATTTCTGTTACATGTTGAAGCAAAGGAGCCACCCACATGTAGATGATGTGGACATCACTTGTCTCTGTCCCTTAAAAGACCCCAAGACACACAGCATTGATGGCACCTGTTCTTCCTCTCACCTACCATGGGACCAGATGAGGTTGATTTAACTTGACTTGTCCTCCTAGTATGTTCCTCCTATCTTACTGAACTACTCTTGGGGATTAAATGACAAGGAATATAATGATGTCTAATACAGGGAGGACTTGTACAGACAGTGATTCAGCAGTGACTCTAGAGCCAGCCTGCCTGAATTCAAATCCCAGGTCTACTTCTTATTTGGCGAGTGGTTAATCTTTCTCTGCTTCAGTTTTCTCATCTGGAAAATGGAAAAAATAGCAGTACTTCTTCCATATGGCTATCGTGAAGATTAAGTGAATTAATACATGTAAAATGAGAACATCCTGGCACATAGTGCTCAGCAAGTATTAGCTATTTTCATTTTCTTTACACCTTTATTCTTTTTATCAAAATGCTTTCACCCTTGTGTTACTCTTTGACAACACTTTGCATTAAGTTTAATTTAATGTTAAATTGTATTCAAACAGTATATACCTTAAGTGATAAAGACAATAACATATTTATTTAACATGTGAATAGTGAACATCTGGTATAGGCTGAGGTTTAAAGTGTCTAGGAGGTAAAATAACTATCAGTTTATTAGGGAGCTATTTTTCAATGAACAGCATTATTACTGAGATCCACTACAATGGGGATATGTAAACAGTACAGTCTAAACATAAAAAAAGGGTGCCTGAGTGAACCTAAGCAAATCAGTCCAGAAGACTTCATAAAGAATATAGGATTTTCTCTGAGATTGATGAATGAGTAAGTGTCCTGTACACATAAACATACAAGCCAGCCATTAACAGAAATCAGTTAATTAAAAACCTTTGGAAGGTGTGGCACAGTGCGTGTTGATAGACACCAACAAATCAGATCAATAATTGCATTTCCTTAATGGCAAATGATATAGAAAAGTATGGAAACAGATAAATCAGATGATGACACAGCATACTCTCACATGGAGGTATATCTTTTCATTTTTTCATGGAGTCTTACAGCTGTGGATTCATAGTAGGCTCGAGTACTCTCATTTCCTTTATTCTGACCCCAGCTTCCTTGTGAAAGTTGGCTTGATGCCTCCCGGAGGCTCTTCTTCTGGAGACTTGCTATGAGGCTACCTGGTAACTGAAAGCAAGTGACTGGTACATGTAAACAGCAATACAGTCCTAGATGGTGGTTTCAGTGAGGTCAGAGTCAGTTTCCAGAAGTATTCATTGGACCAACCTCCAGCATATCTGAGATATGTTCCTCATATTAAGCCAGGGTCCTCAAGCCTCTTTCATCATTTAAGTTACATAACTAGTAGCTAAGTCTCAGACTCGCTCCCTAGTCCTTCAACCTGTCTTCACCACCAGCTTTTCTTTCCCAAGAGGCATAATGGCCTTGGAGAAACAGCTTTATTTAATCATGCAGACTGCAGTTAGAACCTACTACTTAATAATAGCTGTGTTTTCTTAAGAAACTTATTTTCATATATAAATATAAATCTCGATTCCTTATTTGTAAACTGAGGATGATTATAGTTAACATATAGGGTTTCCATGAGCTAACATATACAAAGTGGCTTGTGCATTGACAGATATTTAATAGGAATGTAATAAATGTTTATATTCTTTTTTCCATATTCTAAAATTGAACTGTATCCAATATTAAATCCACTTACCCCCTCTGTCAATATTCTGTCCTTCACAGTGCTAATGATTTTCTATTACATTTCTTTCAGACATACCCCCATGAAAGAGCCTCTGTAAAATTTTCAGTAAATTAAAACTTAAAAGTCTCCAGATGGGTCCATGAATGACTAAAAATAAATCTTCTAGTGAAAAATAAAAAGATCATCACAGAAAAAGTGACACACATAAAATATATCTAGCCATTATAGAAAATGTAAAAAATTTTATTTGTATTCACATTAGGCCTATTTTAACACAAAACACTGTGTAAATGTCCAAATTGACTTTTGTCAGACCATATTGTCTGATTTATTTTAGTAGAAGATGAAGCACACACTTCACAATGAAGTATAAAATTTACTGAAGTTGTAGATAATGCATTCAAATGGAATGTGTCTATATGTGTTTTAGACTACTTAACACTGCAAATGTAACTTCAAAAAATTAAACTAAAAACATAGAAATTATTCCCAAAAGTAAAATCATGGGCTACTTTACATTTTATTCAATTTAATCTAGGAAAAATGTTTGAATGCCGGATACTGCAAAGAATTCTACAATCACAGCTAAGGGGATGGTCACTGACCTTGGAAGATCTGATAGTCTAGTGAGAAATAAAACAAATATATGAATTAATTATAATATAAAATAAGATGAACAAAATTGGTAGACTAACCTATAAGGTCCTCTAAGCAGTGGCTATTTTTTTTCATTTTCCCCCTATGTACACAAATGTTTATTTGTATTATGTTTACAATTTGGAGGATTGTTCTGTGTGTTTTGATTCTAGCTTGTTTTCATTTTTCATTATATCATGGACATTGTTTCATATTCTTAACTATGTTCAAAAGTCGTGTTTAATGGCCATAAGGTATTCCATCATATGATAGTAGTTTAAATATTCTTCTATTGTTGACCATTTAGATTGCTTTCTCACTGCTACAAGCCTCAGCAGAAATAAAAGAGNGGATCTCTAGAGTCAGTCCAATTTCTAAGAAAACCAGTTGGGTGTTTTTTTTTTTGGAAAATTATGACAAAATAATTAAAAAACAATTTTAAATGTTATTCTAACAAAATCAAGCTCTCTTTTTTCCTTGAAATGTGACAAATTGATTCTAAAATGTTATAGACGAGTAAGAGCCCAAAATAGCCAAGATACTCTAAAGAAGAAGAACTGAGTGAGGGCTGATTTCTGTTACATGTTGAAGCAAAGGAGCCACCCACATGTAGATGATGTGGACATCACTTGTCTCTGTCCCTTAAAAGACCCCAAGACACACAGCATTGATGGCACCTGTTCTTCCTCTCACCTACCATGGGACCAGATGAGGTTGATTTAACTTGACTTGTCCTCCTAGTATGTTCCTCCTATCTTACTGAACTACTCTTGGGGATTAAATGACAAGGAATATAATGATGTCTAATACAGGGAGGACTTGTACAGACAGTGATTCAGCAGTGACTCTAGAGCCAGCCTGCCTGAATTCAAATCCCAGGTCTACTTCTTATTTGGCGAGTGGTTAATCTTTCTCTGCTTCAGTTTTCTCATCTGGAAAATGGAAAAAATAGCAGTACTTCTTCCATATGGCTATCGTGAAGATTAAGTGAATTAATACATGTAAAATGAGAACATCCTGGCACATAGTGCTCAGCAAGTATTAGCTATTTTCATTTTCTTTACACCTTTATTCTTTTATCAAAATGCTTTCACCCTTGTGTTACTCTTTGACAACACTTTGCATTAAGTTTAATTTAATGTTAAATTGTATTCAAACAGTATATACCTTAAGTGATAAAGACAATAACATATTTATTTAACATGTGAATAGTGAACATCTGGTATAGGCTGAGGTTTAAAGTGTCTAGGAGGTAAAATAACTATCAGTTTATTAGGGAGCTATTTTCAATGAACAGCATTATTACTGAGATCCACTACAATGGGGATATGTAAACAGTACAGTCTAAACATAAAAAAAGGGTGCCTGAGTGAACCTAAGCAAATCAGTCCAGAAGACTTCATAAAGAATATAGGATTTTCTCTGAGATTGATGAATGAGTAAGTGTCCTGTACACATAAACATACAAGCCAGCCATTAACAGAAATCAGTTAATTAAAACCTTTGGAAGGTGTGGCACAGTGCGTGTTGATAGACACCAACAAATCAGATCAATAATTGCATTTCCTTAATGGCAAATGATATAGAAAAGTATGGAAACAGATAAATCAGATGATGACACAGCATACTCTCACATGGAGGTATATCTTTTCATTTTTTCATGGAGTCTTACAGCTGTGGATTCATAGTAGGCTCGAGTACTCTCATTTCCTTTATTCTGACCCCAGCTTCCTTGTGAAAGTTGGCTTGATGCCTCCCGGAGGCTCTTCTTCTGGAGACTTGCTATGAGGCTACCTGGTAACTGAAAGCAAGTGACTGGTACATGTAAACAGCAATACAGTCCTAGATGGTGGTTTCAGTGAGGTCAGAGTCAGTTTCCAGAAGTATTCATTGGACCAACCTCCAGCATATCTGAGATATGTTCCTCATATTAAGCCAGGGTCCTCAAGCCTCTTTCATCATTTAAGTTACATAACTAGTAGCTAAGTCTCAGACTCGCTCCCTAGTCCTTCAACCTGTCTTCACCACCAGCTTTTCTTTCCCAAGAGGCATAATGGCCTTGGAGAAACAGCTTTATTTAATCATGCAGACTGCAGTTAGAACCTACTACTTAATAATAGCTGTGTTTTCTTAAGAAACTTATTTTCATATATAAATATAAATCTCGATTCCTTATTTGTAAACTGAGGATGATTATAGTTAACATATAGGGTTTCCATGAGCTAACATATACAAAGTGGCTTGTGCATTGACAGATATTTAATAGGAATGTAATAAATGTTTATATTCTTTTTTCCATATTCTAAAATTGAACTGTATCCAATATTAAATCCACTTACCCCTCTGTCAATATTCTGTCCTTCACAGTGCTAATGATTTTCTATTACATTTCTTTCAGACATACCCCATGAAAGAGCCTCTGTAAAATTTTCAGTAAATTAAAACTTAAAAGTCTCCAGATGGGTCCATGAATGACTAAAATAAATCTTCTAGTGAAAATAAAAGATCATCACAGAAAAGTGACACACATAAAATATATCTAGCCATTATAGAAAATGTAAAAAATTTTATTTGTATTCACATTAGGCCTATTTTAACACAAAACACTGTGTAAATGTCCAAATTGACTTTTGTCAGACCATATTGTCTGATTTATTTTAGTAGAAGATGAAGCACACACTTCACAATGAAGTATAAAATTTACTGAAGTTGTAGATAATGCATTCAAATGGAATGTGTCTATATGTGTTTTAGACTACTTAACACTGCAAATGTAACTTCAAAAAATTAAACTAAAACATAGAAATTATTCCCAAAAGTAAAATCATGGGCTACTTTACATTTTATTCAATTTAATCTAGGAAAATGTTTGAATGCCGGATACTGCAAAGAATTCTACAATCACAGCTAAGGGGATGGTCACTGACCTTGGAAGATCTGATAGTCTAGTGAGAAATAAAACAAATATATGAATTAATTATAATATAAAATAAGATGAACAAAATTGGTAGACTAACCTATAAGGTCCTCTAAGCAGTGGCTATTTTTTTTCATTTTCCCCTATGTACACAAATGTTTATTTGTATTATGTTTACAATTTGGAGGATTGTTCTGTGTGTTTTGATTCTAGCTTGTTTTCATTTTCATTATATCATGGACATTGTTTCATATTCTTAACTATGTTCAAAAGTCGTGTTTAATGGCCATAAGGTATTCCATCATATGATAGTAGTTTAAATATTCTTCTATTGTTGACCATTTAGATTGCTTTCTCACTGCTACAAGCCTCAGCAGAAATAAAAGAGCAAAAATATCCTTAAACATTTATTATTAATGTGAAGTGTGTTCAAACGTGTTTTCTACTACATTAAGCAAAGTTAGTATCAGATCTTATATTATTGTATTTAATTTTGTAGATATAATTAAACTACTATTCAGATTAAATGGGGGAAAAAACCCAACTCAGGTAGATTTTCTTATTCTTCTTTTTTTTTTGAGATGGTGTCTCGCTCTGTCTGCCAGACTGGAGTGCAGTGGCGTGATCTCGGCGCACTGCAAGCTCTTCCTCCTGGGTTCATGCCGCCCGCCACCACTCCTGGCTAATTTTTTGTATTTTCAGTAGAGATGGGGTTTCACCGTGGTCTAGATCTCCTGACCTCGAGATCCGCCCACCTCAGCCTCCCAAAGTGCTGGATTACAGGCGTCAGCCACCGCGCCCGGCTGTAGATTTTCTTCTTAACTTGGCTTGCCATTCACATATATACACCCACCACACATAGATTTTCATAATTGTACCCAAACGATATAATTTATTGTATACTTGCTGTTATTTGCTGCAAAGTATTTCTTTATAATAAACCTATTGTGTTTTTGGGGGGTCTACTGTTAAAAGTATAGTTGTTTTTTTTTTTGTTTTTTTTTTGTTTTGTTTTGTTTTGTTTTTAAGATGGAGTCTCACTCTTGTTACCCAGGCTGGAGTGTAGTGGCATGATCTCGGCTCACTGCAACCTCCACCTCCCAGGTTCAAGTGCTTCTCCTGCCTCAGCCTCCCAAGTAGCTGGGATTACAGGCACTCGCCACCACACCTGGCTAATTTTTGTATTTTTAGTAGAGAGGGGTTTCACCATGTTGGCCAGGCTGGTCTTGAACTCCTGACCTGAGGTGATCTGCCTGCCTCGGCCTCCCGAAGTATTGGGATTACAGGAGTGAGCCACCATGCCCAGCCAAAAGTATAGATTATCAACAGTAAATTGTAATATTGGGAGCTATTCAAAGTGCTTTCTGTGTACTTTTTCTGTCTCATGCTTTCTACAGTCTCATCCTTTCTATAGTCTCATCATTAAATTTATAAAAATATTTTTCTTTGAAATATTTACTTGTGTAATAATATCTTTGTTATTTTAACAAGAGGGTAAGTATTCATGTATTTTGGCCTGTGGGTTTTTTTTTTTTTTTTTTTTTTTTTATAAGTTGTGGTTTTTTTTTTTTTTTTTTCTTGCTGAAGAGCTTGTGGCTTGCCATCTTTATTTAACCATCTGGTGAAATGTTTCTCTTCCATACTAAAATGGCTTTATTCTTTACCATTTTACTTTTTAAAACTTTTATTTTAGGATCAGGGGTACATGTGCAGGTTTGTTATATAGGTTGTGTGTCACGGGGGTTTGGTGTACAGATTATTGGCCACACAGGTAATAAGCACAGTAACTGATAGGTAGCTTTTCCATCTTCACCCTCCTCCCAACCTCAGCCCTCAAGTAGGCCTCAGTAGCTTGCTTCCTTCTTTGTGTTCATGTGTACTCAATGTTTAACTCCCATTTATAAGTGAGAACATATGATATTATTCAGTTTTCTGTTCCTGAAATAATTAGCTTAGGCTAATGGCCTCCAGCTCCATCCATGTTGATGCAAAGGACATGATCTCATTCCTTTTTATGACTACATAATATTGCATGGTGTATATATACAACATTTTCTTTTTTTCTTTTTTAATTTCCAACTTATAAGTTCAGGGTACATGTGCAGAATGTGTAGGTTTGTTACGCAGGTAAACATGTGCCATGGTGGTTTGCTACACAGATCATCCCACCCCCCAAGTATTAAGCCCAGCATCCATTAGCTATTCTTCCTGATGCTCTTCCTCCTCCAACCCAAAACCCTGTATCAGGCTGGTGTGTGTCGTTTTCCCCAGTCTGTCCATGTGTTCTCATCATTTAGCTCCCACTTACAAGTGAGAATATGTGGTATTTAGTTTTCTCTTCCTGCATTAGTTTGCTAAGGATAATATGGCCTCCACCTCTATCCATGTCCCTGCAAAGGACATGATCTTGTTCTGTTTTATGGGTGCATAGTATTCCATGGTGTATATGTACCACATTTTAATTGTCCAGTCTATCATTGATGGGCATTTAGGTTGATTCCATGTGTTTGCTATTGTGAATAGTACTGCATTGAATATATGCGTGCATGTGTCTTTATAACAGAACCATTTATATTCCTTTGGGTATGTAATCAGTAATGGGATTGCTGGGTCAAATGGTATTTCTGTGTCTAGGTCTTTAAGGAATTGCCACATCATTTTCCACAGTGGTTGAATTTACACTCCCACCAACAGTGTAAAAGTGTTCCCTTTTCTCTACAACCTCACCAGCATCTGTTATTTTTTGATGTTTTAGTAGTAGCTGGTCTGACTGGTGTCAGATGCTATTTCACTGGGGTTTTGATTTGCATTTCTGTAATGATAACAGTAATGTTGAGCTTTTTTTCATGTTTATTGGCCACATGTATGTCTTCTTTTGAGATGTGTCCTTCTGTTGTTCATGCCCTTTGTCCACTTTTTAATGAGGTTCTTTTTTTCTTGTAAATTTATTTAAGTTCCTTATAAATGCTGGATATTAGACCTTTTTCAGATGGTGATATGGTTTGGCTGTGACCTCACCCAGTGTCACATTGTGAGTGGGACCCAGTTAGAGGTAATTGAATCATGGGGGCAGGTCTTTCTCGTGCTGTTCTCATGGTAGTGAATAAGNCCCTGCAAAGGACATGATCTTGTTCTGTTTTATGGGTGCATAGTATTCCATGGTGTATATGTACCACATTTTAATTGTCCAGTCTATCATTGATGGGCATTTAGGTTGATTCCATGTGTTTGCTATTGTGAATAGTACTGCATTGAATATATGCGTGCATGTGTCTTTATAACAGAACCATTTATATTCCTTTGGGTATGTAATCAGTAATGGGATTGCTGGGTCAAATGGTATTTCTGTGTCTAGGTCTTTAAGGAATTGCCACATCATTTTCCACAGTGGTTGAATTTACACTCCCACCAACAGTGTAAAAGTGTTCCCTTTTCTCTACAACCTCACCAGCATCTGTTATTTTTTGATGTTTTAGTAGTAGCTGGTCTGACTGGTGTCAGATGCTATTTCACTGGGGTTTTGATTTGCATTTCTGTAATGATAACAGTAATGTTGAGCTTTTTTTCATGTTTATTGGCCACATGTATGTCTTCTTTTGAGATGTGTCCTTCTGTTGTTCATGCCCTTTGTCCACTTTTAATGAGGTTCTTTTTTTCTTGTAAATTTATTTAAGTTCCTTATAAATGCTGGATATTAGACCTTTTCAGATGGTGATATGGTTTGGCTGTGACCTCACCCAGTGTCACATTGTGAGTGGGACCCAGTTAGAGGTAATTGAATCATGGGGGCAGGTCTTTCTCGTGCTGTTCTCATGGTAGTGAATAAGTCTCATGAGATCTGATGGTTTTAAAAAGGGGAGTTTCCCTACACAAGCTCTCTCTTTTTATCTGCCACCATCTATGTAAGATGACTTGTTCCTCCTTGCCTTCCCCCGTAATTGTGAGTCCTCTCCAACCACATAGGACTGCAAGTCCATTAAACCTCTTCGTTTTGTAAATTGCCCAGTCTTGGGTATGCCTTTATGAGCAATGGGAAAACGGACTAACACAGATGGATAGATCACAAAAATTTTCTCCCATTCTGTAGGTTGCCTGTTTACTTTGTTGATGATTTCTTTTGCTGTGAAGAAGCTCTTGAGTTTAATTAGATCCATTTGTCAATTTTTGCTTTTGTTGCAATTACTTTTGGCATCTTCATCATGAAATCTTTGCCTGTGCTTATATCCTATTGCCTAGGTTTTCTTCTAGGGTTTTTATAGTTTTGGGTTTTACATGTATCTCTTTAATCCATCTTGAGTTGATTTTTGTATGTTGTGTAAAGTAGGGGTTCAGCTTCAATTTTCTGCATATGATTAGCCAGTTCTCCAGCACCATATAAAATGGGGAATCTTTTCTCCATTGCTTGTTTTTGTCAGGTTTGTCAAAGATTAAATGGTTATAGGTGTGTGGTTCTATTTCTGGGTTCTCTATTGTGTTTCATTGTTCTATGTGCCTGTTCTTCTACCAGTAGCATGCTGTGTTGTTTACTGTAGCCTTGTAGTATAGTTTGAAGTTGAGTAACATGATGCCTCCAGCTTTGTTCTTTTTGTTTAGGATTGTCTTGGATATTTGGGCTCTTTTCAGGTTTCATATGAATTTTAAAATAGTATTTTCTAATTCTGTGAAGATTGTCAATGGTAGGTTAATGGGAGTAGCATTGAATCTATAAATTGCTTTGGGCAGTATGGCTATTTTAATGATATCAGTTCTTCCTATTAATGACTATGGAGTATTTTTCAATGTCTTTGTGTCATCTCTGGATTTCTTTGAGCAGTGGTTTGTAGTTCTCCTTGAAGAGGTCCTTCACTTCCCTTATTAGCTGTATTCCTAAGTATTTTATTCTTTTTATGGCAATTGTGAATGGGAGTTCACATTCATGATTTGGCTCTTGGCTTGCCAGTTGTTAGTGTATAGGAATGCTAGCAATTTTTGCACGTTGTTTCTGTATCCTGAGACTTTGCTGAAGCTGCTTATCAGCTTAAGAATCTTTGGGGCTGAGATGATGGATTTTCTAAATATAATATTATGTCATCTGCAAACAAAGATAGTTTGACTTCCTCTCTCTTTATTTGAATATGATTTATTTCTTTGTCTTGCCTGATTGCCCTAGCCAGAACTTCCAGTACTATGTTGAATAGGAGTGGTGAGAGAGGGCAACCTTGTGCCAGTTTTCAAGGGGAAGGCTTCCAGCTTTTGCCCATTCAGTATGATATTCTGTCATATATGGGTCTTAGTAGCTAGAGGTATGTTCCTTCAGTACCTAGTTTATTGAGCATTTTTAACATGAAGGGATGTTGAATTTTATTGAAGTCTTTTTCTGAATCTATTGAGATAATCGTGGTTTTTGTTGTTAATTCTGTTTATTTGCTGAATCACATATATTGATTTGCACATGTTGAACCAACCTTGCTTCCCGGGGATGAAGCCAACTTGATTGTGGTCGTTAAGCTTTGTGATGTGCTGCTGGACTTGGTTTGCCAGTATTTTACTGAGGATGTTTGCAATGATGTTCATTAAGGATATTGGCCTGAAATTTTTTGTTGTGTCTCTTCCAGGTTTTGGTATCAGGATGATGCTGGCCTCATAGAATGAGTTAGAGAGGAGTCCATCCTTTTCAATTTTTTGGAATAGTTTCAGCAGGAATGGTACCAGCTCTTCTTTGTAGCTTCGGTAGAAATCAGCTGTGAATCCATCTGGTCCTGGGTCTTTTTTTTTTTTTGTGGTTAGGCTATTTATTACTGCCTCAATTTCAGTACTTGTTATTGGTCTATTCAGGGATTCAGTTTCTTCCTGGTTCAGTCTTGGGAGGGTGTCTGTGTTCAGGAATTTATCCATTTCTTCTGTATTTTCTAGGTAATGTGAATAGAAATATTCATAGTATTCTTGAATGGTTGGTTGTATTTTCTTGCACCAGTGGTAATATCCTGATTATTTAATATCCCAGTATTTCTGATTGTGTTTATTTGAATCGTCTCTCTTTTTTTGTTAGTGTAGCTAGTAGTCTTTTTTTTTTTTTTTTTTTTTTTTTTTTTTTTTTTTTTT
>NW_016813249.1:511950-550661 GCF_001698545.2 Rhinopithecus bieti
TTTTTTTGAGATGGAGTCTTGCTCTGTCGCCCAGGCTGGAGTGCAATGGCACAATCTCAGCTCACTGCAACCTCTGCCTCCCGAGTTCAAGCGATTCTCCTGCCTCAGCCTCCTGAGTAGCTGGGATTACAAGCATCTGCCACCGCGCCTAGCTAATTTTGTATTTTAGTAGAGACGAGGTTTCACTTTGTTGGCCAGGCTTGTCTCAAACTCCTGACCTCAGGTGATCTGCCCACCTCAGCCTCCCAAAGTGCTGGGATTACAGGTGTGAACCACCACACCTGGCCTGAGCCATCGCGCCTGACTTATTTTATTAATTTTTTCAAAAAACCAGATGCTAGATTTGTTGATGTTTTGAAGCGTTTTTGTGTGTGTGTGTGTGTGTCACTATGTTTTTCAGTTCATCTCTGATCTTGGCTAGTTTTTGCTTCTACTAGCTTTGGGATTTGTTTTCTCTTGATTTTCTGGTTCTTTTGATGTTCTAGTTCTTTGTGATGTTAGATTGTTAACTTGAGATCTTTTCTAGCTTTTTTATGTGGGCATTTAGTGCTATAAATTTCCTGCTCAACACTGCTTTAGCTACATCCCAGAGATTCTGGTACTTCGTATCTTTGTTCTCATTAGTTTCAAAGAACTTCTTGATTTCTGCCTTCATTTCATTATTTACCCAAAAGTCATTCAGAGCAGGTTGTTCAATTTCCATATAGTTGTATGGTTTTGAGTGATTTTCTTAATCTTGAGTTCTAATTTGATTGCACTGTTTATTATGATTTCAGTACTTTTGCATTTACTGAGGAGTGTTTTACTTCTGGTTATGTAATCAATTTTAGAGTATATGCTGTGACAATGAGAAGAATGTATATTCTTTTCTATTTGGATAGAGAGTTCTGTAGATATCTATCAGGTCCACCTGAGCTGTCAGTCAGGCGAACTGGGATCACAGTCCCACTTAAAGGAGTGATATGACTGCGTTTTGGTGGAGCAGAGGTACTTTATTGAGGACCCCTTTAGTCCCTGATCCATTTGGGCTGTCCAAGGTCCAAGCTGGTCCAAGCTGGCTGGACCAGCTGAGAAACCCAAACCCCAAAGGTGGTGGCCTGCTCCACCCACCATGCACACTGTCTTAGAAATTAGAACTCTTGTCAGCTGTAGTACACAGAGAGAGGTGGCTGGAGATCCTAAGTGGGAGGACCCACCCTTGAGGGGGATTTGTAACTCGGGGTCTCATTTAAAGAAGCAGTCTGGCCATGCCTCAACAAAACAGCTGTGCCCTGCTGTGGAACCACTTTTGCCCTGGTCATCTTGGACTCTTCAAAGCCCGCAGGCTGGAACCGCTGAGTCGTCAAAACAACCAAGGTGGTGGCCTGCCCCTCCCGCAAGGCACTCTGTCCAAGGGAGAGACCAGACCTCTGTCCATAAAATATGGGCTGGCAGGGGGAGCTACAGGCCTCTGGTGGGAGGTCCCGCTTAGTGAGGAGGATTAGATCGGGGTCGTACTTACGGAAGCATTCTGGCCACATTCTGGCAAAGCAGCTGTGCTGTGCTGCGCTGCGGTACTCGCTCCTCATCCAGACTGTTTGTACTCTCCAAAGCCCACGGGCTGGAATGGCTGAGTTGTTCAAACAGCAGAGATGGTGGCCCGCCTCTCCCCACTGGGATTCCATCCCCTCTCAGGCAGCTTCCACACTGTTTCCAGCTGCCTGTAATTCCAAGCCACTGGGCCTTATCTTGTGAGGTGCCACGGACATGGGGCCTGTAGAGCTGACACTGCTCAGCCCTCTAGATTTAGCCGCCTTCCTAGGGGTATGTATGGACCTCCTGCCTTGCCAGGGAGCCCGGGGCCAGAGTATGTAAAGCTCTGGGTCTCTGTGCCTGCCTGAGCAGGTTGCTCAGGCTTTGCTGAGACTCCACACAGTTCTCTGTGTTGGACCCAAGCTCCTGGTGGCATGGGCTTATAAGGGGATCTCCAGATCTGAGGGTTGCAAAGATCCGTGGTTTCTTAGGGTTGCACATTGGCTCACCACTTCCCTTAACGGCGGGTGGAGGTTCCCTTGACTACATGTCACTCCCAGTTGGGTCATCGCCTCACCATGCTTTTTCTTCATTCTCCCTGGGTTGAGTTGTTTTCCTGATCAGTCCCAGTGCAAGTACCTGGATATTTCAGTTGAAGGTGCTGTATTTACTCATCCCTTTTGTTCCTCTCTATGAGTTCCACGTACTGCAGCTGCTTCTGTTCGACCGTCTTGGCCTCCAATCCCTTGTTTATTTTTTAAAGTTGTTTATTTTTATTTATTTTTAGAGACAGGATCTTGCCATGTCTCCCAGGTTTGAATGCAGTGGCACAATCATAGTTCACTGTGTCTTCGAACTCCTGGGCTCACGGAATCCTTCCACCTGGGCCTCCCAAAGTGCTGGGACTACATGCGTGAATCACCACACCTGGCCTGTTTTCTTGGTCTATGAGGCTCTTAGTAGTTCACTGGGATGATATAAGGAGTAAATTATGGAAAAATATGTAAAGCACCTACCACAATATCTGGCATATAGTAAGCACAGAATAAATAACCAATTGCTTCTCTTTTCTTCCTGTTTACACTGCAATTTAGAGTATTAACTGGTCTGTAAAAGACTCTGTAAAGAAAAATGCTGTATCAATTAGAGCCTTTTAAAAAGTGAAAATATCTGTCAGGGATCTTCCTCCCATCAGGCAAGTTGTTGGACTAGGGTCACTTCTAAGGTTTCATTCCTATGCTGTGATTTTAGGATTCTGAAACAATGAAAATAACTGGTATGCTTCATTAGGCAGTACAGTGTCAAGTTTAGGATAATTTACTTTGACAGATCATAAAACAAATGTTAAAACATTTATAAACCTCGATGAGTTATTTTTTTTAAGTCACAGTCCAATTATCTTAAGATTTTAAGTCATGCTTGTCTTAGATTTCCTTGAATCATAATGATTTTGTTTGCATATGAAAAGTAATTCCAATTCTGTATCGTTATGAGACAAAATATTCAGTGAAACTCAAACTGCTTTTTTTTTTTCATTTTTCAAAGTCTTTTTTTTCCCTTTTGCATCGACTTTATTTCAGTTCTTTATAAGAATATAAAATACACTCCTTTTCATAAGAACTTTTCTTCCCACAGCCACTAAGTTCACATCATATTACTATTTGGTGGGTAACAATATTAGCAAATATGTTTATGGTATCCATTCTTTATTTAACCTTACTTTTAATAAATGGAGAAAATTATGAAATTAAGGTACTTCCCACAAGGAATTCTTAAAGGGCTTTATACCGTTAACTTTTGTCTTGTGACTTCTATTTTCTTTGCCTAGAAGCAGTGGAAGAAATGAGAGAAAACTGATCTCATTTGTTTTACTCTCAGTGGCTAGCTATTATTTCCCTGCAGCCTGAACATGGGTTTTGTTACTGAGCTTTGTAGACTGCCTCCTTGTTTCATGCATAGACTATGCCAACCTTGGATCGCAGTGGAGGGCAGAAGCTATTTAGAAGCACCCAACAGTGTGGCTTTTATTCTGATTGTTTTAAAATGTGCTTAGTTGGCTCAAACCAGGCTTCCCAGAACAGAATCTTAGGGTGGGGTTTAGAATTAGAGCAGCATTTCTCCAGAAAGATTTACCCTGTCAACCTTTTATAAATTAGTATTCTCACTGGGCTTGCTCTAATTCTTTAAAACATTTGTATTCCAATTCCTTTCATCTTTCATTGAGCTGTCTGGATCAGATGTGGCCTTTCTCTCTGATTTTGCTTCTGATACACACTTAGGGCCTGTGCAGTTTCTTTCCTTTACCCTTAAGGGGCAGACTTGACTAAAATTCAGAGATGTCTATGTTTTCTATTGCTTCTGTACCAAAATACCCGAAACTTAAGAGGGTAGACCCCCAACTTAAAGCAACACAGATTTAATGTCTTACAGTTCTGTAGGTTTAGAGTCCAACACACATATCAGTGGTCTAAAATCCAGGTGTCAGCAGAGCTGCATTCCTTTCTGGAGAATTCTCTAGGGGACTATCTATTTCCTAGCCCCATCTAACTTCTAGAGGCCTCTCACATTTTTTGGTTCATGGCTCTTCTCTGTCTTCAAAGCCACAGAAATTGCATCTCCCTGACCTTTCTTCTATAGTCACAACATCAGCTCAATGACCACATCTAGGGGAAGTTCACCAATTTTAAGGGCATGTGATTTGGTTGGGCCCACCTGGGTAATCCCGGCTACTATTCCCATCTCAAGGTTTTAAATTACACCTGCAAAGTTCCTTTTGCCACATAAGGTAACATATTCATAGTTCCAAGGATTAGGACATGGACATTTTGGGGACAATTATTCTGTCTACCACAATCCCTTTCTCTGTTCCTTAGTAGACCACACTAGTCTGGTGACTTGAAGGAACCTAGCCATTTCTCTTCTGCCTCACCACAGTGGGCCCAGGATATAGTCATTTTGAAAACATAAAACCCAGTGTATCAGGCTCCAGGCCAGGACTTCTCAGCTAACTGTTTCTATTGTTTTAACAGACTGGATTTTGGCTCTCTATCCCTCTACTTTCCTCCAGCGGCCTTCGGTCTTGTTTTGAGATGTTTTCCCTCCTGTGGTCCTCAGTCTGTCAGTGTTCTTCCTATAACTTTATCTCTGTGTGTCAGGATGTACACTGTACTCTATAGAAATGACAGTGGAACCCCAACAATTGTGAGTCTTTGAGTAATAATCCACAATCTTATCACTCCCAACACCCTTCCCATTGTAGCTTTCCTCTATAAAGAGAAGTTTGGAGCTCCTAAAACCAGATCTGAAATTTATTTATTCAGTTAATCATTCAAATGTGCAAGATGTAGGGAGAATTGGATATAGAGATATGGCTCCTGCCCTCAAGAAATTAATAGTCAAACAGGGAGAAGAACATGAAATATAAGCATTGCTGTATGTGGGATGGATGTCTGTATATACAGTTGGTCCCCTGTATGTATCCCTGTATTCTTCATCTGTGGGTTCAACTAACCCAGATAAAAAAAATTGGGGGCCGGGCGTGGTGGCTCATGTCTGTAATCCCAGCACTTTGGCACTTTGGGAGGCCAAGGCAGGTGGATCACCTGAGGTCAGGGGTTCAAGACCAGCCTGACCAATATGGCAAAACCCTATCTCTACTAAAAATACAAAAATTAGCCGGGCGTGGCAGCATGCGCCATAGTCTCAGCTACTCAGGAGGCTGAGGCAGGAGAATTGCTTGAATCTGGGAGGTGGAGGTTGCAGTGAGCCGAGATTGTGCCACTGCACTCCAGCCTGGGTGACAGAGTGAGATTCCCTCTCTAAAAAAAAAAATTTGGAAAAAAAATTGCACCTGTATTGAACATGTACAGACTTTTTTTCTTGTCATTATTTCCTAGGCAACACAGTGTAACAACTATTTACATTGTATGATGTATTGTAAGTAATCTAGAGATGACTTAAAGTATATGGGAGGATATACATAGATTATATGCAAATATTACACTATTATATATAAGGGACTTGAGCATCTTCATATTTTGGCATCTGTGGGAGGTTCTCAAGCCAACCCTTTATGGATACCAAGGGTTGACATATGTGTATATTTATATATGTGTGTTAGTATCTGTTATAATGGGAGCACAAGAAAGATAAGCCCTTAAATCTCCCTCAGGGATTCAGGGAAAGTTGTCCAGAGGCAGCTACGGTTGAGCAGCAGATGTCATGACCCTACTAACCAGATAAGTCTTCTCCTTTCACTCAGGCCTTATGGAATAAGCTATGCTTGTGGAGTTTTTTATGTGGAAAATAATTATATGAAACAATCTGCATTGTTCTTCTCACTGTTTTTAGAGGGAATCAGTAGGAATCAGAATACTGGCTGACTCTTTAGGTATGTGGGCTTATATAAATTTTTTAGCTCTTTAATCCTTAGTTTTTCCATTAGTAGTACCCAACTTGCTGAATTGTGAGGTTTGAATGAATTATTAAAGTTAAGCTTTTAGAATGGTACCTACTGCCCAGAAAATATTTAACAATATTGTAATGTATCACCATCACCATTTATTACTATGATCTCTCTTGAATTACTCATCATTTTTCCGCCATCATCATATGAAACAAGTTTTTAAATTCAGGCCAGCTTCTCCCTCTTATTTATGGTTTAGGAGTTGCCTCTAATGCCTAAGGAATGTGTAGCCCTCTGGTTGTATTGCAAAAGTGGTTGTATTTTGAAGGCAGGTGTATACAACTTCCAGAGTAGGAATATGTGTATTCAGGTGTAGGCATTGTCAGTTTCCAATAAGATAATTTATAATGCTTAATTTATATTAGGAAGATCTCACATTGTTCTCTTCTGTAAATTATGCATGTATTTATAAATCTAAAAGAAACTTTAATTTTTCTCTCTAAGGTGTATAATTATAATCTTAAATAAAGGTGAAGTTTAAAGTAGCTTCATTTAAAATATTAATAGAAAAAACATAAGATCAGTTCTTTTCGGGATTGGTTTGTCAGCCATGTGTTAGATCTGCTTAGAAATCTTCAGTGAAATAGGAAACATAGAATAAATGTTACCTAATGTAAATACTGCTAAATTTAAAATGTACTAAATTTGAGTATTTTCTCTTTAGTCTCAGATAAGCAAAAGGAAATCTGAGTTACATGAAAATGAAAGCATTTGTTCAGCTTTTATAAAACCATTATAAATATGTTCTTTTTCCTACCAAGTTAAATAGGATATGTTTACATTTTTTAAATTTTAGTTTTATTAATTACAGTATCATATTGCAAATAGTAGCAAACATGCCCTTATACAGTTCTGGGTTCTTGCTTTATAATGTACATAGACAAATATCTTTTTAAAATAATTTTTGTGTTCCACAGAAGCAACAGGTTTTGATAATTTCTTATTTCACCTGTTGGTTACAGTCGTAATAATATGTTCTTTCTTCTACCTTATGATTGACCATTTCTGACGTGAAAGTTAAGAATTTGTATCATCTAAACAGCCTTTTATGTCTTTTCTCTTTTTTCATACATATTGATAATTGTAGTGTTTTTCATGTTTGCTTCTATTTTCTATCTTTCCAAGTTTGCAAAACATTATTAAAACTTCATTTCTAGTTATTCACTAATAGGACCCAAATCTAAGTCTCTCAACTTCAGGCTCTACTTAAGTATCCAGAGTTCACAATTCAGTGACTGTTTCCTGGGTAGAGGTCTGTAGAAGAATCAGTCCTATTTTTACAAAAACAGAGAAATTTGTGCTCCTAATATTTGCATAGTTGTAAAATTGCAGAAATTATATTGGTTTTACAATTTTAAATTGATAGGCAATTATGATACGATTTTGTAAATGACATTCTGATAAAATTGTCAACATTTGGTTATGGTATCGATGGTGAAGAAACACAGTGAAAGCAAATATTTTCTTATGTCACTTATACATATGCAGCAATGACCATATTTCTGAAATGTAAATAAAAATATAATGCCTTCTTCGATTTTTATTTTGATCACTGACTAAATTAAACCTTCAATAATCTCACAGAAATGAGATATTTTCTTACTATAGCTCTGATATCCCCTGTCCCCTGAAAAAAATATGAAATTAGTACAGAGCCAGTAAAAAATACCAAGAACACCCAGGATAGATTGTATCCTGACCTAAACAAGCTTATATTATGAAAGTGGTATTATTTTTTAACAGATCATAAATTAGACAATATAGTTCATCTAGGGCAGATAGCTTCTCCCCATGCAGCTCTTGTCGCTCTTGGGAGGTGCTTCCTAGAATGTGTGCTGAGAAGGATGCTATAATTAGTGATGCCTGCCTTGGTTGCAGAATGTCAGTAGTGGTTAGCAGCCCTACACATTTTCCATCCTTAAGTATCTGAATGGGAAGGGATCTAGAGAACAGAACATCTTATATCTCCTGACTCATAATTTGGGATCTTTCCTCAATTCTGCTAAATAACCTGTATCGGAAAACCACGTTTCTGCAGTCCTGTCCTTTGTCCAGGTGGATTATCTGAACAGGACTCCTGTGGAATGGTCGTGGTAATGTCATTCCCATAGACATTGACAAGTTGCCATCATGTGGTCATGAGGATGGCATTGGATTCCTTATGTGTGAGGCTGATAAGGGCCCTACGTTCAATTCTTAGTGGTCCTTTTAAACCTATACTGTTTATATTTTTTATTAACATGCCCATAACTTATTTTTCGTGAATCCACAAAAAATTCCAGAGACTTGAACTTTGCCTAAAGTATAAAACAGGAATTTTTTAAATCCCTTAAATGAAAAATAGTTTTAAGTGTATCCCAACTAATATGAAACAGGAAACTAATGTCTAATATCCTTGGGAACTAGAAAATATTCAATAGTAATCAAAACATAAAATGATTCTTTTCTGTCTTTCCATTATTCTCTACTCCCAATTACATTTTGTAAAATGTAAACAATTGTACTTGCAGTTGATGGAAAAATACCACCATGAAATCAAATATGTTTTCTGACTTCGTATGTGTATTGTAGTAGTTAATATTAAGTAAGCTCAGAAGATACTTACATGGAGTCTACTGCCTTTTCTGAGCACAAGAGAAGCAATGATTAATAGAATGTGGTACTTGCTCCAAGGAGCATTCATTTAAGAGGAGGGATGCTCCTATTTGGGTCTTCACTGTATGTTTATATGTATATTATTTAACAACTAAAAGGTGTGTACTTATGCAGAATACTGCCATCATTGCTCTTTTCTTTACGGCAATGGTACCATTCATCAGGTCCATGGAAGCCAGCCTCTCACACATTCTCTCTTAGACATGTGTGTTTTCTAAAGTGGATTTATTAGAAATTGGGATCCCCCAAAGCTGGAGGCATCACGCTACCTGACTTCAAACTTCAAACTATACTACAAGGCTTACTGTACCAAAACAGCATGGTACTGGTACCCAAAACAGAGATATAGACCAATGGAACAGAACAGTGTCCCAGAAATAATACCCACACATTCTACATGCCATCTGATCTTTGACAAACCTGAAGAGAAGACAAGAAATGGGGAATACGCAGGATTCCCCTTGTTAGGTAAATGGTGCTGGGAAAATTGGCTAGCATAAGTAGAAAGCTGAAACTGGTTCCTTTCCTTACGTCCTTATACGAAGATTAATTCAAGGCATGAGATTAAGGACCTTATTAATGTTAGACCTAATACCATAAAGAACCCTAGAGAGAAAATCTAGGTAGTGCCATCAGGCATAGCCATGTGGGTAGAATTCATATGTCTGGTATACACCAAAAGCAACGGCAGCAAAAGCCAAAAGTGGACAAATGGGATCTCTAGATTAAACTAAAGAGCTGTCTGAACAAGCAAAGAAAACTACCATCAGACGGAACAGGCAACCTATAGAATGGGGAGGAAATTTTGCATCTACTCATCTGACATAAAGGGCTAATATCCAGAATTACAAAGAATCAAAGAATAATTACAAAGAAAAAACAAACACCCTCATCAAAAAGCTGGGCAAAGGATATGAACAGACATTCTCAAAGAGAGACATTCATACGCAAACAGACCACAATGAAAAAAATGCTCATCATCACTCGCCATCAGAGAAAGTGCAAATCAAAAACCACAATGAGATACCATCTCACACAGTTAGAATGGCAATCATTAAAAAATCAGGAAACACGTTGTTAGGAGAGGATGTGGAGAAATAGCGAACACTTTTAACCACTGTTGGGTGGGAATTGTAAAACTCAGTTCAACCACTTATGGAAACGATATGGCCAACTTCCTCTAAGGGATCTAGAATAGATGTAAGCCATATGACCCAGCCATGCACTACTGGTCGCGCGTATAGTACCAAGGATTATGAGAAAGTGTATTCTAGTACAAAGACACCAGTGCCACAGGGTAGAGGCTGTATTGCGGCACTGTTCACATATCGCAAAGCTTGGAATCAACCCAAATGTCCATCTGTGACAGACCTTGGATAAGAAATGGTCGGCACATATACACCATGGAATACTATGCAGCCATGAAAAAAGGACTGAGTTTGGTCCTTTGTAGGGACATGGATGCAGCTGGAAACCATCATTCTAGCAACTATCCAAGAAGAGAAAACCAAAAACACGCCATGTTCTCATCATGGTGGGAACTGAGAACAATGAGATACTTGACTCAGCGTAGGGGGAACATCACACACTGGGCGCCTATCGATGGGGAGGGGGAGGAGGGTAGGATTGCATTGGGGAGTTATGGCAGTGATAAGCTGAGGAATTGGATGGGTGCTGGAGATTGGATGGGTGCAGCACCGCCAACATGGGCATACGAGTATACATATGTAACAAACCTGCACGTTATGTACATGTACCCTAGAACTTAAAGTATAATAAAAAAATGGAAAAAAAAAAAAAGAAATTGGGATCCCCTTAGCCATGTTTACTTAGAGGAGAATTTGGCTTAGTGACCTACATTTGTCTGTAAATGAAAAGCAAAATTAATGGGAAATATACTCACAAAAGAAGGACTTTAAAGTTGCAAAAATAGCATTCATCAAGAATAGTATAAAATTTTAATTCCTCCATCATCACCAATAAACATTTATGGAGAATCCCCAGAGTGACTCTGGATTTTACACCTTCTGTTAAACTACCTTTTGCATTCTGTTCTTACTGTTTTATAATTACCTCAAATGTTCTGTTACTTTTCCTAATGATTCTTCTTCTCTTTTTTTTTTTGAATACAGCAGAGAATGCCTGTGGGTTTAAAATTTTGTAACTAATCTTGAAGAATCAATTGTAATTTATAAAAGTGGAGTATAACAGTTAAGAACTCATGCTATGGAATTGGACAGAACTGATTTCAAATACTGTTCTGCCATACGCAAAGTGCGTGAATTGGACTAGTCACTTACCTTTCTGAACCTCAGTTTCCTCATCTCTGAAGGGGATGATGAAGGCTCTCCTCTCTCATAGGGCTCATGACAATTAATAAAATAATGTCACATGCTTAATACCAGCATCTTGTATATGCTCCATAGGTGTTAGCTCTCTGTTTGTAATAATATTTTTGTGTTTGGTTACACAAACCTACTTTCTTCATTTGTTTTCTGCTGGTAATGCCTTTTGAAGTATTGTGTTGTTTGTGAACACAAATTACAAATTGACTTTGGTTTTTTTAATTATCAATTTTGTTTCTGTAACTGCACAGAAAAGTGATAAATTGTGAGCTCATATTTTCTTTTAATACATAGATATCCCCTCCCAACATACATGAATTTTAAGATACTAAAACCCCTTTTCTTAATCAGTGTTTAGTAAATGAGCTTACCTTCTAGCGTATAGACAAATTCAGACTGTTCTACAGTAGAGGGGAATTTGTATGTTGGCCGGTTTTTCATAGAGTGATTTCTAACTCTTTCCCCTTCAGTGTTTCCCTAACATACACTTTCTCATCCAGTGTTTCTCTTAGAATTCTCACACTTTCACCCTCATAACTCACTTTCATATTCCTAGAGCTCTTTTCTTCACACTGATTTTGCTGCTCCTTTTCAGTTTTTCCAACCTTATGGAATTATTAGTGAGAAAAGCAAAATAATAATAATAATTATTATTATTAGAGATGGAGTCTCGCTCTGTCACCCAGGCTGGAGTGCAGTGGCGCGATCTTGGCTCATTGCAAGCTCCGCCTCCCAGGTTCATGCCATTCTCCTGCCTCAGCATCCCAAGTGGCTGGGACTACAGGTGCCCACCCCCACGCCTGGCTAATTTTTTTGTATTTTTAGTAGAGATGGGGTTTCACCGTGTTAGCCAGGATGGTCTTGATCTCCTGACCTCATGATCCACCCGCCTCGGCCTCCCAAAGTGCTGGGATTACAGGTGTGAGCCACCGCACCCAGCCCAAAATTATTTTTTATATATGGTGACTTCCCCCCACCCTTTCATCTTACAATAGAGACAGCTCAGAAAAAAAATCATGGAATTAGGTCATTCAGACGTCGTTTATAATAGCTATTCAGCAGTGAACTGGTTCTCAGTCCTGGTTATCCATTACAATTTGCCAGCATTTAAAATTCTAATACTGTGACCATATCAAAGAATAATTAAATCAGACTTTCTGTAGGTGGGACCCAGGCATCTATTTTTAAAGCTCTTCAGGTGATCTTAATGTGCAGCTAAGTATGAAAGCTACTATAGGACAGTGTTGCAGGGCCTAATTAGGTAGGAATGAGAGGGAGAGGAAGAAACCAGGACAGGAAATGTAGACTTATTTTGATAAGGTTTGGTAGTGAAAGGCAGAAAAGAGATGGGACTGTAACTCAAGGAATTAGCAGGAAATACAACATACTCCCATCAGAAAGAACATTCTAGCATATATACATTAGCATATATAGCAGTGAGTCTCAGCTACTCCCTTAGGGCAGTGTATCAGCAATTTAGGAACTAGAGATGAACATGCATTTGGCAAAAGTTCCTAGTTAATTTTGATACACCTTTCCCTTTCTCACTTCCCTCCCTTCTCTCTTCTCTCCCCAGCCTCTGTCTACATACTGCTATCCCGCTCCCTCTGCTAATGGTTACCTCGTCCTTTTCTTTCATATACCCTCATGGTGGCCATATGGCTCCAGCACTTCTAAGCAAGAGTTCTGAATTCACCCTGATTAAACCATTAAGGTCGTATTTCAACTAGTAACTGAGGCTGGGGGAGTGGAATATGCTCATTTACGAAGTCAATCAAGAAAGTACATAGGAAGATGGGAATGGATGCTGGTAGACAGCCAATACTACCCACTATGTATGTAAAAGTCACAGTGATTCAATGTAATGAATTATTTTACATGTGTAAATTATGGGTGCTCTTGTATGGGGACAGTTTTGAATAACATATAGAAAATACTATGTAGTACTGATATTTTTCTGAGCATCAAATATTTCAGAGAAAAAAAATCTGTGGTATTTTAGAATAGAATAGAATAAATATCAAATAATTTAATAGATCAAACATGGTTTGTGGCATATAGCAATCTGTAGCATATAGCAATCTGTAGCACATCTTACTGATCCTTTTTTGAAAAAACCATTACTTCATAATGTTGATATTATGGCAGAATCTAGGACTTCTGTAATGACATTTCTGGAGATTATCAGGCAAATGTGTAGCTTTACCTTTTCTGGTTACTATTGTATAGAAAAATGGAATTGCTCGGTATGTCATTTAAGACCCTGAAATCTTTTGTCTGAAAATGGAACAAATGCCAGTAAGAGTTTTAAATGACTGTCAAAGCCTCCTGCAAAATGAAATTAGCAGTTGAAATAAAATAGTTAACAGTCTAAAAACTGTGTAAGATAAAGCTCATAACTATTGATTTTAGGACTCTTTTGTGCACAGTGTAAATGACACGTTTGAGTTAATCCATTTGATGGGGGTGATCACATTCTTAAGAAATGGTTTTTTATCTCAAAGCAGTTTTGGAAGTTTAAATTGTCAAGCTTCAATTATTTCTGTTCAATTTGGGATTAAAGTTTGGGATTAAAAATACATGAGCAAAAATCTCATAACCCCAGTTCAATCATGAGAGAAACACCAGACAAATTTCAATTGAGGGATATTCTACAGAATATATATGCCCAGTACTCCTCAAAACTGTCCAAGTCATCAAAAAACAACAAAAGTCTGAGAAACTGTCACAGCCAAGGGATACTAAGGAAACAAGAGGACTAAATGTAATTTGGATTTTGGATGGGATCCCGGAGTGGAAAAAGGACATTAGGGCAAAACTGAGGAAATCTGAATACAGGTTGGGCTTTAGTTAATGTGTCAATACTGGTTCATTAATTGTGACAAATACACTATACTAGTGTAGGATGTTAATAATATTAACAATAGCGGAAACCAGTTGTGGGATATATGGGAAAGCCGTGTAGTATTTTCACAGTTTTTATCTAAATTTTAAAATACCTCAAAATAAAATATTATTTTAAAGATGTGGCACTACATTTTTTTCAGGAAAGAGTCTCCGCCATAAGGTTACTATAGCAGAGCCTGAATGCTACTGTTTGACAAATGAAAGAAATATCCTGGAGATCTTCTCTGTAGTCCTCCAGGCTGAGGCATCACTTAGATTTGGCATTTGAGACCTTTATTGTTGACCTATGAAATTCTGTTTTATGTCTGTCTCTCACTTTGTTTCACCACAGTGTAGTATAGGTTATAGGACAAAGAAAGCTGATTTTTCTTTCAAGATCCGCTGTATGCCAAACATGTACTGCATTTCACTAAAATTAATACATCCAATTTTTAGAAACTTGTAGGATAGGACAACTCTTTTTACAAGAGAGAAAAACAGACTCAGAAGAGTAAGTTACTTGGCCGAGCACAGTGTCTCACACCTGTAATTCCAGCACTTTGGGAGGCCGAGGTGGGTGGATCACTTGAGGTCAGTAGTTCGAGACCAGCCTGGGCAATATGGTGAAACCCCAACTCTACTAAAAATAGAAAAGTTAGCAGGGCATTGTGGCTTTTGCCTGTAACCCCAGAGCATCGCTTGAACCCAGGAGGCAGAGGTTGTAGTGAGCTGAGATCGCACCACTGGACTCCAGCCTGGGCAACAGAGCGAGACTCAATCTCAAAAGAAAAAAAAAAAAAAAAAGAAGAAGAATAAGTAACTTGCCCAGAGTCACATAGATGCTTACTGACATACTACATGAGAGCCTTGTTTATTACTTGACTCCAATTTCCAGCCCTTCTACTTTCTCATATATATGCCTTCTTTGTTATAAGATTCAGATTAGCAAGATATTCTTTTTAACCTGTGCCTATGTTTTAAAATTTTTTTTTTAAAGTTTGACATAGGTATAAGCCTTCAGGAAGTTGCAAAAACAGTACAGATGCTCCCCAACTTATGATGCGGTTACCTTCCAGTAGACTCATTATAAATTGAAAGTATTGTAGGTCAAAAATACATTTAATACATCTAACCTGTAACTTAGCCTTGTATAGTTTAAATGTGCTCCTTAGCCTACAGTTGGGCAAAATCATTTAACACAAAGCCTATTTTATAATGAAGTGTTGAATATTTCATGTAATTTATTGAATACTGGAGGTGAAAAACAGAATGGTTGTATGAGTAAAGTATGGTTTCTACTGATTACATTTTGCTTTTGCACCACTGTAAAATCAAAAAATTTTTAAGTCGAACATTTCTTAAGTTGGGGACTGTATTAGTTCATTCTCACAATGCTATAACAACATACCTGAGACTGGGTGATTTATAAAGGAAAGAGGTTTAATTGACTCACAGTCCCACAGGGCTGGGAAGGTCTCGGGAAACTTGCAATCCTTTGCATTTCACCATGAAAGAGTTCGTCCAACTTTTTAGGTTTGTATTAAAAAATAAATAGTGTTTTCTCTGCACCTCATATTTGAGGAATTCTCTTACTTCTCTTTCAGGATGTCTTTCCCCACCCGTTTTGTTTATGGTGGTAAGATTATACCAATATGGCCAGCTTTTATGTACTTTGTGATCTTACTACTATGAAGTTAGCCCCTTTCAGCATTTATTCAGAATAATGCCTCTAAAAAAAGCCTTTAATGATTTCATAAGGTCCTTGATGTTTCTTATTGTCTTCCTTTCTCTTTTTTCCCTCTCCTCTTCTCCCCTCCCCTCCCTACTCCCCTCCCTTCTCCCCTCCCTTCTCCCCTCCCTTCTCCCCTCCCTTCCCTCCTCTCCCATCTCCCTCCCTCCCTCCCTTCATTTCATTTCATTTCATTTTTGCTCTATGACCATCTGTATGTTCTTTTCTTTTTGTCTGCCTTTTAGTGTTAAAATGGTCACCTGATGACCATCTGAGTTGAACTTTGTCAAGAACTAAGGGCTGAAGTTCTTTTTGTTCAATCTATGCTTCTGTTACCAGTATTGAGGGACTAAGGACTTTCAAGCCCTTCTCTTTCTCCCAGCCTGAGAGATATTAAGAGAAGGGAAAATTAGATTTTTCAGGTAAACCTTGATTTGTTGAATGCCTGATGCGTGCCACACATTGTATGCTAGGATATATTCTATTAAAAGGATTCAGGAAGGGCATTTACTCTTTTAGCTACTGGAGTTTGATTATTATCATGCTGATCAGTGTACACTGGCAGTGTGACTGATTGAGTGGAAAAGGGAGAGCCACACTGTCTTGTCACTCACCTAGTCGATAACAGATTCAGGACAAGGACTCTCGTCTCCTTTCTAATACAGTATTAGTCCTAAACCCAAAGAAGTTGAGATGTTTTGTCATTCTTTAGTTTTCCCAAAGGGAACATTTTCACAACGTAAAAGATAGCTGATTGGAATTACCTTATACTTTATAAGAGGTCAGTGCCTATCTAGAGGCGACATAGTAGAATTTTCAAACAATCAGAAATCTCATAAATCAGAATTTAAGAGAAAACAAATATACCCTCCTGAACTTTGTATAATTGCATATACAGAAAACTTTCTAATTTTATTTTGCCTTCATTTTTAGACTAACTTGCAATTACCCCAAGTTGCTAGGTAGCAAAATTATTACGGTACTAGCTCAGAATTTGCTGTATTTTAATCAGCCTTGGTGACTGAAAACACAGAGAGAATGTCAATGAGGGAGAAAGGTTTCCTTTACTGCCCCTAGATAAAGCAGATGAAAATCTGTTTCTCTCCATGGTAGATTCCTACTCCTTGCCCAAGGAACAATAGACAACATTTATGAAAATTACAATCTTTGTGCACGTTGCTAGGTTACTCAATTTTAAGCCTTTTTCTTTACAATACATAATCATTTAAAAAATACTGAAAGAGATAAGAAATAGGAAGTGAAAACCAGTAGTGTGAGTAAATGAGAAATTGACATCTTTAAGGCACTAGATATGGTAATAAATATATTAGATTACTAGAAGAGAAAATATATTTGAATAGTAGCCAAGAAAGGATTCCAATTAGTTACAAACTACAGTGACTAACTATTTTCAATTCTAAAATCCCCTATTTTAATTTTCTAAGTTTCTCAGAAATGGGCATTTTAGTATTGCTCCTTAAAACTTTTTTACTGAATAAAATAATTTTCATGAAATTACGAAAACATGGGATCTGCTCATACTGATAGTGTGTTTGACTTACCACGCACTGTATTGTGTCTCACTTAGATTACCAGCAAAAATATTACTCACATCTAATGATACTTCCAGGTATCCTATAAATGAACCCTGAGAGGTTACCTGGAGAGTCTTGAGATGCTCCCTAGCTACTCTTGTAAAAGTATATATTCTATAAAATATAGCCATGTAAAGTATCAAGACCATCTGTTGCTGTCTTCCTGCCAGGGCTGGTCAACTGGTCATCAGACCCTCTGGTTGCATCTAGTTGTCCCCTTCTTCCTACTGCTCCATTGTCCCTCTTTGGGTGTCTCCCCCTCCTCCTTGTGCTGGTGCTGCCATTTCATAGGCCTTCTCTCAATAACTGGATCTCACCAGACTCCTTTCTGCATTCCTAGCTTTGTACTTGCTGTGTAACCTGGCAGGAGTGCTTCTCCTGGGTTCTTTGCAGATCTGGTTTCTCCTTCTCAAATGACACCACCTTAGAAAGCCCTTTCCTGAGCATACTATGCAACTCAGAGTTCCCTGTTAAGTCCATCACAGACCCCTTACTTACTTCCTTTTTAGCACTCCTCAAACACCTTCCCCCCACTACTCTATGAGGGTAGGGACATAGTGGACACTCACATGTTAATAAGTGATTGAAACATGAATGCATTTTTAAAAAGAACCAGTACCAACATCCTAAAGGCTCCTGGAGAAGGGCATTTGAGCTGAATTTGAAAAGTGGAATGTGTGAAGATAGCAGGGTGTAGGAAAACAAGGGTTTGAGAAGAGAGAGGCTTGTGTCAAGGTGATCTTATATTAAAAAAAAAAAAAAAGCTTTGGAATGAAGGTAGGCATGTGCATGTCTTTACTGGACTTTGTGGGGGAAATAGGGATAAAGAATAAACTTTGGGGAACCAGTAAAACCTTTTATCTAGGAAAGGGACATGATCAAAATGGCACCAGTGTGGCATCTAGTGGATGAGTTGAAAGTTCAGGGATTGCTAAGAAGTAAAAGTATCCACACTCTACTTCCTGTCTTGCTGATATATATATATACACTATATATAAATATATAATATTATAAATATATATATAATTTATAATATAAATATATATAAATATAAATATATATATATTTATATTTATCCTCATCAGTGACAAAGCTCAGTAACACTCCAGGATGAAACAGAATAGAAATACAAACTGGAATTGTTTGCTTAATCTATATTTATGCATTCACAAATATTTACTGATGCCTGCTCCATGTCAGGCATTGTACCTCTGATCCATTTGGGCTTGTAAATCTGTGTATGTCATACTTGGTGATGTTTTTGCATACCTAAAATGAGACACCACTTAAGAGATTTAGCTGTTAATACTCAAGCCAGTGAAGACAAAGCTGGCAAATACCTCCCTAAATAGGAAGGATATGTATTTAATTTGGAAAATGTCAGTTTATTTGTTACCCTACACAGTAAGAATTAGGTATCTAGAACAACTACAGGTTATGAAATACAATTGTTGAAATGTGTGCTTCTTTTAAGAAACTCCAAGAGCTACATGGAAGTATGTGTTGTTTTCTTGTTGCTGGCTTTCCTTCTGATATGCCATTTGCTCCCGAAATACCCAATTTTGTTTTCTGCCCAGACCTACACACACATGCACTTTAGCTGTACCATCCTTAGATTACTATGTCACAAATTTTACCTTGTTTTGAAACTGAAGTACAATGACTGATTTTATTATTTTTGTATTTATTTGCAAAGCTGAATTCTAGTAATTATCAGTGAAGACAATGGTTTTGCACAAAAAGAGGTATATTTCTATCTTGAAACTAGGTTATATTGTTACTGCCACAGAAAAGGCAATGGCTTTTTCAGAATATTAGCGTTTGTAGCTCTTGCTTATTGATAGAGAAAAGTTAGTTGCCATAGTGATCTAACAGCCTCTGGAGGGAATGCAGTCATGGCCTTAAGTATCCGGCAACCCACCCAGTTGAGAGCCCCTCTGAAAAGGATTTCCTTCCGTGGAAACTGGGTTTCTGAAATAAAAAGAGTTTAATTTCTGTAGCTTAGATTTGCTTATAAGTTTGTTTTCACTTTTACCTACTGTAATTAAAGGAAAACATTTATGATAAAGACAGCATATATTTCTTCAGGGATAACATTAAATAATAGATTTTTGTGTTAACCATTCCATAAATGTGATCTCAAACACACAAAATGACCTTTATACTTTTATTCATGTGAGCTATGGAGCTTAAAAGAAAACCACTTCGACCAGATTTTGATCCAATAAATTTATCAATATTTGGTGTTTTTGGAGTTTCAGTATATATTCTTAGATGGAGGGAACTCTCATGGCCTATCAAAATCTGCTCAAGCTGTGCTGGGTGAAACAGCACTCATCTATAATACTCTTGTAACATGAGCCAATCTGCAGTCGGTTGTTCTGAATTCTACATCGCTCACAGCGCAGGTTGATGTGTGAACACTATATTTACAGGACCAAAACTGCACATTTGCTCTGCAGCTGTGTTTAACGGTTATCAGTTTGGCACACAGCATGACTGCTTTGGAGGGAGAATAGACACTTCTCATCCCTTTTGGCAGTTATGAAGTAACTGAAGTACCTACTGCTGAAGTGATTCACTTGAGCTTAATTAGATTTGCTAAATAAGTAGCATTTGAAGAAACCTGAAGAAAATCCTTGCGGGTTGGTGATTTGTTATGTCATTTGTAAGCATGCTTATTTGAGGGGCTAGGAATTAAAATGATGAAATTTAATGCACCATAAACCCAGATGTATTATATGCATATATACTTTTTAAAAGAGTTTTTAAAAGTGATGCTTTGCAGGGATGACTAAAATGCTTGTCTCAGACAACTGGGACCTGTGCATGGGGACTGATCCATCTGCATGTGCCCATGTCTGCTTGATGGTGCTTATGTGTGTACAACTAGCTTTACACCTCTCATGAGAGCCCACAGCTCTTTAATAAACACCCCAGTGCCAGCTGTGAGGGCTGTGCCAATAACCACTACTTGAAGCTGGAGAGTGCAGTCTGAGACAGTGAGATGGTGTACTGCACTTGTATTTACATGTTAAGGTTGATTTAATTGCAATGACTTGTTCTGGTATGTGTTACTTTAATTGCAAAAAAAAGAAATTTAATTTTATACTCAAGAGACATTTCTTTAAATACTCCTGAAGTTTTGTTCTTTAGTATTAGAGTTCTACAAAGTGAATTAACTGTGGAGAATAGCTGTAAAATACTTACTGAGAGGAGAGGTTAAATTTTATATTCCAGTTTAAGTTAAGGCTAGGATAAAATTTGTAAACTATGTTTATTTAAAATATTTTCTAATCTGTCAAAAAGTTGTCACATTTTAATCAAATTACTTAGTTACCTAAATTTGTCTAGCCATAAATAAGGAAATAAATGAGAGGGAACAAGTTTAATTTCTTGATGAAGCACTCTGATGATTTTTTTTACCCTTACAGTAAAAAAGAAACCTTTCAAACATACATCCTACCATAGGTTCACCATCAAATCTCAAGTCAGAATCAGGTTCAAATCAGAATTCAAAACCAGTTTTAGAACTCAAGTGGCAGCTCATGCCCTGCACGCAGGCAAACGGCTAGGAATTAATCAGAAAGTTCCACCCGTGTCCATCCTTCCTGTTATTTGCTCATCTTCCCAGCAAGTACTAAAAGAAAAAAAAAAAAAAGTACAAATTTGTATGGAACCTACTATAACTCTGATTAAAGAGACCCTGTATTCCCCAATGACTGACCCCTAGTTCCCCAAAAGGAATTAAACTGCTAAGCTTTTATACATGTTCTTAAAATCCTTATTGGACTTGACATAAACATGCAGATAATTCCACTAGTTTCTTTTTCATAGGTACAATAATAGCACTAAGTGCAGAATTCCCCTTGTATCCAAGCAAGACTCTTATGAAAACTTTAAAGTCTTCTGCAATGCACCTAAAATTAACCAGGAGACTCGGTGCATATACCAACAAATGTTGTACACCTATGTGATAGTGATCACCTCACTTAACCTCTCCCAGCTTCAGTTTCTTACTTGTCTTTACTACTACATAAAGTTGTTGAAAGGATTAAAGGAGACTATATAAATAGCTGTTTTTATTTATAATTAAATAATATCTGTGTGGTTAGTATTTAGTCTGGGTAACTAAATATCTGTTTTTTTTTTTGTTGTTGTTGTTTTCCGTACACATATACATATTCCTTTTTTAAAATAAACATATGGGCAAATACATTTTTTTCAATATGCCTCCATGTTGTTTCTCTGGATTTCTGCCAGGATGGGATGTGTCAATTATGCACAGAATTGTTAGTGTGTCCCTGGGTGCTTATATAAGTCATTATCTTTGGTGAATGACAAATACACAAACTCCTGTTACCTCTGGTGGGGTAGCCTCTAATTCCTAATTGAGGGACATGATTGAATTCATGTAGTTCAGCCCCAAGTAAGTAGATAAAAATTATTAAGTAAATGCCCTGGTTCATCTAAACAAAATATGTCACTGATAGCTTTTTATATGAACTATATACATTTAGTTTACCTAAATTTATTAATAAATAGTATCTCTGAGCATCTTTAATTTTATATTTTATACTTAACTATGAAAGTATCCAGAACCAGATTCCAGTCACTAACTACCTCTTCATTAATGGATCAATGGTTTTAACAGATTTATTGGAAATTTGTCTATACTGAGCAGGTAATATGTACTTTGTGAAAATAGGTATAAAACTGGGTTCATCTTATCAGCATATCATTTACCCAATTATGGGAGTAAAAAAGGAGGCACATGTATTTTTCCCCTAATTCTGAAATGTCTCCCAATTCTTGAAATTTGAACGTGAAAATGTGTGCATTCAAATGAAGACATTCAATCTGAAAAGCTTCTTTGTATAAAATACTAACCAAATTTAAAGCTGAACCATAGGGTAAATATAATAGAAAAGTATATTTTGGATTCTGCGTTTATTTTCATTGGATGCAAACAGTAATTACAATTGCTAGATGTGTTTTAGTGAATAGTTTTAACTCATCATGCTAGCAAAAATCATCTACATATAAATAATAGAGCAATTTCAAGCAATTTTTTCTTAGGTCAGATATTCCTGCCAGAAACTTGTTTGCTTTGTTAATTTGTTCAATTATTAAACTTTGAGAGTACAAAGATAAATTTGCTAATGGGGTTCAATTAACAAATTTCTGATTACATTTCCCTAATAACTGATGATAGTATAGAACATTTATTTCTGCCATGCTTTGTTAGTAAAATTGCAGTGATCTGGGTGACTGGAATTAAACTGCTGAAAAATGACTTGGTCTGATTTATTCATTGAGCAAAACCAAGCTTTAAAGGCTGTGTTGCTATGGCACCCAATATTAACTTTAAAAAAAAAAATAAGTTTAATTTTAGTAAAAACATTGGTACATCTCTTTTGGCATTGTGTAGATAAAAATAGATTCTCCCCTCCCCATTTTCTTGTCTTTTTTGTGTTTAGCAAGTCCTTTGCATTCTTTTAAACATACACTAAAAGAAATTTAGCATATTTAAAGAGAAGGGAAAAAGCAGTAAAATAAAAGTGTTTTATCAAAAGATTACAATTTGTAAAATAGCAAATATTTCAGTCATCTCTCTCTCTCTCTATGTATATATATATGTACTTTTTATTTTGTCTAATTTAATCCTTTCAAAAACTGTCTGGCTTCTCATACTTTTTAGAAAGATGGTGCCAGAGAGGGAGAAATCAGTCTATTCTAGTAGTTTCATTTTCTAATTAGTCTTCAAACGTAAAAACAGGTTGCAAAATTGGGACAGTGACAAGTTTTACGAGAAATCTTAATGTAGCTCCAATCTTTCAAATTCTAAAAGAATATATTTTCTCTTTCCTGAGACAAAGGAATTGTCTGGTTGCTTTAGCCAGGATTGATTTCTGTCTTCAGAATACCATTTGGTGGTGTTAGACTGCTAGATGAAGAATTTTGTTGGTGGTGGTGGGGGAACAAGAAGAAAAATTGAATGCTTTGTATGATCATCAAAAGCCACTTTTCAGGAGTATTTTACATTTATTGGTGCCAAGCAAATCAGAAATCCTACCTTACAGAGAGCGATTGTTCATGAGATGACCCAGTACTGCAAGTCGCTTATGTTTATCATTATGCTTCCACATTCTAAGGAAATTCCACTTTCAAATGTTGCCGTCAGTGCTTTCTTCTATAGGAAGAATTTGAACTATAAAATTTGAGAAGCTTCAACGTCTGTGGAAATTTGAGAGCATTGCCTTTTTTCCTCTTTATTGAATGTAAAGTGTTTTAACAAAAGCATGGTAGCCCAGTACATTTTAAATGTCAAAACTTGCACATAGTGTATCTCATAAAGAATTTAAATTTTAGTCTTTGAAATTTTAAAGCCTCAAACATCTTTAGAGACCGACTGCAGCAAATAAACAGAATATATCGCAGAGAGATTTAGTGAAGAACAATTTTTTTTGCCATTGTTTCTCACAGTGCTCTGCAGATGAAAATCTGTGAAGAAACTGAGTGATAGTTCAAGACTGTATGCAGGGGAGAAATTGAAAGCAGAACCAAGCTTTTACAGATTTTACCTGGAAAAACAAAGTGGTTTAGATGAGGTGCTAGTCTGATCACTAATTTAGATTTTATAAAAATTGAAATGAGTTAATATTTTAAAATATTTAAGTATGTTCTCTGGACCACAATAAGCACAGTGTACTTTTTTAAAAAGTGATTTTATATAAGATTATAAATTGCAGAAATGAGTTGTTACTTCCTTGTTGTTGCTTATTTCTGATTTTAAAATAGCAAAATTTATAAAGCTATGGTTTTTAGAAAAAAGTAGTAATTCATATTCTTATAATTGTTTTAATAATCTAAATTAATACATAAATTATTGCTTTAATGTTAAATTTTGATTTTAAAATTTACTTCAGTTTCTACAGGTAATATATTGAGATTCTGACAATTTTATATTAATGTATGATTTTATTCTGACACAGCTATTGAATTTGAATCACTAATTATTTCTATGCATGTGTTAATACCATTCTCCAACTTTGTTTTAGGTAGCTAGATTGTATCCAGGGAAGCCCATTTAGATCAGAAATAACATTTCTTTCTAACTTCAAAAAATAAGCATCCACTTTAAAATGGAATCTGAATTTAAATAAAATCCTAATTTAGGATTCTGTTCCATTCTTTAACTAGTGGAAAGAAATCTTAGAGAAAAAAAAAAACAAAAAACAAATTGCCAGTAATTTGCATTAAAGAGGAAGAGATAGATTTTTTTTTTTAAGTCAGCAGACATTGAAGATGGTTCAGTGAAGTTAAGTAATAGAGATCTCAGATTTTAATTTAATCAAGATTATGATTTTACATAGAAGCATTGTTGAAATAGGCTTGATAATAATGTTTTAAGTGTTATACAAATCTGGGTGAAATTATATTATTCATCTACTGTCTTACTCAGTTATATTGATTCAGCTGTGTTTTAAGAGTGAGAGACCTTATATCAATGAGCGTTTGTTCTGTACATCTCATGTGCATGGTCTTAATAAAATAAGCATACCTCTAACATTTGGGGGAGCATCATATTAGTTCGGGGGTAGGTTAGAGACTCTGCTTTCCAAATAATTAATTTCATAGATCCATGCTCTTGAAAATTGGTACATACCAATATATTTTAAGCTTTATTTTCAAATATGCTATGTATTGTTTAAAGCATTAGCTTAAATGAAAAATAATATTTTACATTCGTAAAGTTGTGTTTATTTAATTCAGTAATGAAATTAATTTGGAGTTGTTGGCATACTGCCTTCACAGGTTTCTGTGACTCATTTGCTGAGAAAGTGTGATTCAAGAGACCAGAATCATTTTTTTCTCATTTGCTAAAACTCATGTTTTGACTATGGGCAAATGTTCATGGCAGATTTAAAACAAATTTAAAGTAAATATTCTGTGATAATATTTGGAAGCTGAGTGATGTCTAGCCTTACATAACTAGGACAAATATAAATCTCTGAGTTCACGGACTTTAAAAGTATCAACTATACATCATTTTAGAATACTGGTTTTGTTTTTCTCATATTCTTAGAGTTTAACTCTTATACTACTAATTATGACCTCTAGAAGGTAATTGCATCTAGAAGCAAAATATCTGCTGTTTTATTAATTTAATAATTAAGCACTAAATGGTGTTCCAATTTAGGTTTAAAAGTAAGCACATTCACACATTTAAAGCTATTTCCTAATTTTTTTTCCTACAGAAGAGATTATAGCTGCATGATCGCTATATGTCTTGTTCAATACTCATTATATTTATAATTTATATTATCTGTATATTTATTCATTATATTTATAATTTAGTCCTGTCCAAATAAAGTATATTTTCATAGTTAAGTGTGTTGTGGTAGTATAATGATTACATGAAATAACCTGGACCTTGTTGTTTGCAAAGTAAATTAAATGTTAATTTTCTGGGTTACTACTTGGAAATTAAGTTGTGGAATGATGTTTCTCACTGGTCCAAGGAGGAACATAAAATTCTGATTTATCAGATAATCCTACAGGAAACGTATGCCTGTTTTGACTTATGATATGTTTCTTATTACAATGTCCTGCTTTTCTGGCTTTCCGTTAAATGTTTAGAAAAATTAGTTAATAGTTTTGCAGGAAAAGAAAGGAACTTTATCAGTGTATACCAGCCATATAAGAAGTGGGAACATATATCAAAGACCTCTAATTTTCCGATCTCACTTTGAACTTTTCTTCACAGTTTTCCAGCTCAAGATGGTATATAGTCTTGCACAATGGGCTGTAGCCAACTTTCCGTCAGAAGAACTGAGTAAAAATTATTCCAAAATTGTTCTTAGAAAAAAGTCTGAGCCTGGAATTGTCTTGCATTAAAAAACAAAAGCAAATGATTGCTTTAAAACACACCAAATGATATTGGATGGTCTTTATTTTGACTCTGTTTTTTAAAGTGTGTATACGTTCATTACATCCAGTTGTCTATTGGCCTCTTTTTGTCGTAGCTTTTCGGAAGTTGACTGACAGGCCGCTTTTTCTATAGTGGGAAAATAGGCGCTTTGTGTGCGCGGAGGGATTTCCAACGCCCCAGAACCAGCAATTAGTGTTTGGGCATCCTGCTCCCCACCAGGGGGCAGCACCGGACACTGCCTTTCCTAGAGGCCTGAGTGCATTAAGGCTTTCTAGCAGTGCCCTCCACCCCTCTTCCTCATACAGCCCTTATGTATTTTTGGTATTTTCTTACACATTTTAGGCTTAGTAAGTGTTTAATAAATGATAGCTGTTTAGGCATTGTGCCATACGGATACTGCTTTTCAGGTTTGACCGTTCTGTGTACCTGAATTTTGTCTTTCGTGGTAATTTGGTCTATCATTTAAAATACCTTGTGTTTATTATAAATATGGGATACCTTTAACTCGTAAAGTCTAGCAATTATTGAGCACAACGACATGTCAGGCATGAAACCAGGTACTTTTTATATGCTGCTGCAGAATCTTAGTAGACATAAAGGCAAGATAACAATAGAGTCATAAAACAATAGGAAAATGCAGTAATGGGGAATTGTAATACTTCTATTTTGATGTTGAATAAACAGTACAAACCTCGGGGAGGTTAAATCACAATAGAACAAAGATCCCTTCAGATAGAATTCCAGATTCCATGCTGTATCAATTATATTATGAAACCTTGCCATAAAAAAAAAAAAAAAGTTGAGGGTGAATTAAGCCACGATGTGTAATGCCTGAGACAGAAATTTCAGTGATGTAACTCCAGTGACACTGTGACAAGGAGAATTAGGGATGGACATACGTAAAACTTGAATGAAGAAATAGGGTTAGATATTGAGAGATCCCAAGGAAGCCTGTGAAAACCCTAATATATGTGAATTTATGTACATGTAATATGTAACATATTACATTCATCAAAACATGGGAATAAATGACGTACTCTTAATTTTTAAAAGCCCCATAAATATATTTTACTTAAAACCATAATGGATCTTATTCTTTTAATTTGTACTTGTCCTCTCTTAAAATTTAAAGTTCTCTGTCCTTCCTAATTTTAACAAGATACTTTGTTTTCTAAAATAAAACAAAACAAAAGATAAATTTGTGTTGTTTTATTTTGTTACAGAAAATAGTCAAATGAAGACAATTTATTTTGCCTGTGTCTATGATTGTAATGATTTGGAATTGTTATTTCACATTGTTTGCTTTCTTTTCTGGCTATAATGTGCATAGCAATCCAGATGGCTAATATATAAACAGTTGGAGTTATGCTTATTACAATCATTTAGTGTGGCTTAGGAGGTTCCCAGTACCCAGGACCATCTGTTCATTGCTCTGTGTATTACCTTCATGATCAAGTTTGTGTTTTCAGCTCCTTCACATACCTTAGCCTCTACCTTTCTTTATATGTGAAAGAGGCTTCTAAGACTGAACTTAACTCATATGCCCCTCAAGGCTATGTTGTCAGACCTTGATAATCCCAACCTGCCTTCACACTACCATTCTTTTGTATTCCTAATTCATTTTTGTCCCCTTATCATTGCTATTCTCAATAGTAGTATCTTAAAATTTGCAGAAGAGTGACTAAGAAAATGGGCGTTGTAGTCAGGTTTGAATCTTACTTGGCTGTGTATGTAGAGATTTGATCTTGGGCAACCTCCTTTATCTTTATTTCGTCACCTGTGAAAAGGAGTATAATACTGACTTCATAGATTTGTTAAAATGATTAAATGAGATAAAATGTAACTCATTTAGCCCATGCCTGGTTTCTTATTATTAACATAATTTAGAATGAAAATTCTCCTGTTGCAAAAAGGCATATTCAGAGGTAAATTCAAATATTATATTCTAAAATTTCACATGCATCTTTTGGAAGAAATATCTACTTTAAGCACCTGGCAATGTGAAAGCACATATGACAACAGAATATATGTAGGCGGTACTAAATCATTGTTTTGGGGTTCATTTTCAGTCCTTCTTACTGGATCCTGGGTGCAACTTTAGACCCCAAATAGCTAGAGAAAAGTTTCTCTAGGTGCCTGTCTGTTGCTTCTGGTTACATGTTACACTATAATCTGCTTTGGAGCCTCACAGCCACATCTGTCATTGTTCCACATGGCCTGAGCCAGCTTACATGCACAGCTCTGTAGGGAGAAAGACCATAAACGAACACTCCCCATTTCTAGCCCATATTCTGCATAATACATGTAAGTCTCCCAGCAGCCCTGTAGGCTATGCCATTACTTAATTCCCAATTTATGTGGCTTACTTTTTCTCAATGAAAAGTCATCAAATATGGTTTTTAAGATATGGAACAGAAGAATATGATTAATCTGAGTTGTCATGAAAATTCAGGGCACGTGGTTGCTATGGTTATGGCTTCATGTATTTATAATGGAGAGAAACTTTGTCTCCATTAATCTACAAACTTGCCAATGAGATTCGGTATTTGTTTTTCTGTGTGTGTCTGTGTGTGTGTGTATGTACGTACGTATGTACATGTATACAGCTTCTTCCTGAAAACACTGAGGTGGAACAAGGGTGTTCTGTTTTGGTGATAGTGCAAAGAAACATACTACACATAAATTATTTATATGTGAACCAATTCAGTGAGAAGTAACTGTACAGCTGCTTAATTGACCTAAGGGTCTTACTTCCAACTGCTTAAAAATAAGTGTAAACTGAAGTTCATGGAAAATATAACTTAAGGCTCTTTAATGTACTTTTGTTAGTAAAGAGAATTTCAAGCTGTTTCAGTAGTCAGCGTATATTCTTTAAAAAACTGAACACCCTATTCATAGTCTTCTCTTATATATCCTTGAATTACCTTCCATGATTTTTACATTTTATATACTTATAATAGTGTTTAAGAACAACTTAATGCTACATAATTTACAGTCATCGTTTCCAGATTAAGGAAGCTGTATGTGTAAAATCACAAATTTATGTAACATAAAACAGGAACTTTTATTCATATGAGAAAACCATTATTCACTTTATTGTTTTCCTTTATTTCAGCATCGTTTATTACAAAATTAATACTGTTTTCGAAAAACCAAAACAATATATTATAAAGCACAACGTGGAGTTGTCTCTCACCTCCTTGTCATTCCCAGCCTCAAAGGGTAACCACTGTTTACAGTTCAAGTGTGTCTTCACAGCAGATGTTTTCCTATGCTCGTGCAAACATATAGATGTATTCCTGGAAAGAGTGAGGCTTGCATTCTTGAGGAGTTAGGAGCATTGCTATTTGAAAAAATAAAAATCCAGTTTGATGATGTTAGTCATTATGCTGAAAGGAGTGATTTTAACAAATACCAACAGATCTTCTTGTGGTAGGCCAACTTTCCAAGTTACTAGTTCAAGAGAATAGCCATTTTGTAACAGGTATAAAATCAAAGGCATTTAGTAAAATATTTTGCCTTTAATTTTCCATGGATAGCTTGTTTATGAAGAGTTCAGTATTCAGGGAAGATAGAAAAACAGCCCTGTGTCAGCTAAAGTAATAAAACCAACTTAATCCCAAATTGACAATTTAAAACCCTTTAAAATTACTTGTTGCAAACAAGAAACAATCCACCCAGTCTGTCATCTCTTTTCAGCTTATTAGTAGTGGAATCTCTTAGGTGGCTCTTTAAACCGTGTGTATTAAAAGTCCTAAAGTTGTTCGTGGAGATTTCCAGTTGCTAGGGAATACCAACACTTATTTGGTGTTTGATATTGTAAATCGTGATAGTTATTGGGGCCAAAAGGAGGTCTGTAAATGTCCAGTAGGTTCTTTTTGGAGCTAATTTGTGCTGTTTGCGTTTTCTTTCTGCCCCAATACACTTGTCACTGGAAGAAATTACACAGAGGGTAGGGATAAAGCATGAAGTATCATGATTCCTTCATGTAAAAATTTTGCTCAAATTAAAATGTAAACATAGTATAATATGTAAAAAAAAAAAGGGGGGGGGGCCTCCTTAAATCCTTTATAAAGGAAGACAATGTATAAACATGTGAGTAAATACCAAGGTTTCATTTTAGGTAATAGCTGTGAATGTTAAAAGTAATATTATTTTCCTCAGAATAGTTTAATCACATATCTCTTAAATTTTTTAACTCTTTAAATATTTTATTTTCAGTCCGGACTTGGGGGCTCACACCTGTAATCCCAGCACTTTGGGATGATGAGGCTGGGCATCACTTGAGCCCCAGGAGTTGAAGACCCCGTTTCTAGAAAGAAAGGAAGAGAGAGAGAGAGGGAGGGAGGGAGGGAGGGGAGAGAAAGAGAGCGAAAGAAAGAGAGAAAGAAAGGACAAGAAAGAGAGAGAGAGTGAGAGAAAGGAAGGAAGGAAGGGAGGGAAGGAAGGAAGGGAGGGAGGGAGGGAGGGAGGGCAGGCTAGGCGTGTTGGTGTGCACAAGTGGTCACAGCTACTTGGTAGTCTGAGGTGGGAGGATTGCTTAAGTCTGGAAGGTCGAGGTTGCAGTGACCCGTGTTTGCACCACTGCACTTCAGCCTGGGCGAGAGAGTGAGACCCTATTTCAAAATAAATTCAAATTTGAATATTTTACTTGAGTAACATTTTTTTCTCCTGAAAATAATTTTCTACAGTGTTCTACTGGGGTTAAGGTTTTACATGTTTAAACCAGATCTCTAGCCTCATGGGGCTCATAGTCTCTCGTGGAAGACAGATAATTGGGCAACTGCAATGGATTATGCCGAGTTCAGTGCTTTGGGAGCTCAGAGCAGAAGCCCCTCCCTCATCTGCCCTGTAGGATTGGGGAGGTGCTGTCAAGGAAGGCTTCCCAGCAGGAGTGATTCCTGAGGTAATAACCTGAGATTTGTACACACATCAGTCAGGCAAAGAGCTGTGGACTTGGGGTGTGAGTGGCCAGAGACCCAGCAGCATCTACAGAAGCCAGACTATGAGAGAGATGAGAACACAGTCAAGTAACTGATAGAAGTTCAGTCTGGCTGGGACATGGAGGAATTACTAACATTTATTATGAAAGTAATACATGTTCATTGTATAAAATGTCAGAAAAACAGGAAATGAGAAAGTATATATTATTTCCAGTTTCATGTTGCAGAATTAACTACTGTGAACATTTGTTGAATTTTTATAATTCTTTCCATTTATATTCATAGAACAGCATGTTTGATATTATCCCAGTTTGGCTTAGACAATAGATATATATACGGGTATAATGCATGTGCATACATGAAAACACATAGTAAAACTGGGATCATGCTAACATGCTGTTACCTGCTTTTTTCATATTACAGTGTACTTAAATATTTTTAATGTCCTTAGATACAATTGTATTTTGAGTGAGTGAAATATTTTAAGTTGCACTATTTCATTTCTGTGAATAAAAAAAATTCTTGAAGTAACCATCCTGATTCTGTCTGCAGGAGGAATGTTTCTTGAACCTAGAGGCTCCTATATCAAGAGTATGTGGTTATGACACACCATTTCCTCACATTTTTGAACCATTCTACATCCCAGACAAATGGAAGTGTTATGATGCCCTTCGAAAAATGATCAACTACTGACCATATAGGTAAGTATGCATTTTGGGAAAGCTATTATGTGCCCCTGACATTAACGTACTATTAACCAAGACACAGCAATCATCAGTGTTTTGTATTTTGGTATAAGGCAACTTTCAGAAGAAAATATGTGCTTTAGAAAAAAATTCAAATTTATAGTAGTATATTTACATTTTTGTTGTTGTTGTTCTGAGATGGAGTCTCACTCTGTCGCCCAGGCTAGACTGCAGTAGTGCTATCTCAGCTCACTGCAACCTCCCCCCTACCCCCGAGTTCAAGTGATTCTTCTGCTTCAGCCTCCTGAGTAGCTGGGATTACAGGCACCTGCCACCATGCCCAGCTAAGTTTTGTGTTTTTATTGGAGGTGGGGTTTCACTATGTTGGCTCGGCTCATTTCAAACTCCTGACCTCAAGTGATCCACCCACTTCAGCCTCCCAAAGTGCTGGGATTACAGGCGTGAGCCACTGCACCTGGCTATATTTACATTTAATAGAAGCATATCTAGCATATGTATATGTGATTTCTTTTTTTTCTTTTTTTCTTTTTTCTTTTTTCTTTTTTTTTGAGACGGACTCGCTCTGTCACCAGGCTGGAGTGCAGTGGCGCAATCTTGGCTCACTGCAACCTCCACCTCCCGGGTTCAAGCGATTGTCCTGCCTCAGTCTCCTGAGTAGCTGGGACTAGAGGTGTGCATCACCATGCCCAGCTAATTTTTTATATTTTTAGTAGAGATAGGGTTTCACCATGTTGGCCAGGATGGTCTTGATCTCTTGATCTTGTGATCTGCCTGCCGTGGCCTCCCGAAGTGCTGGAATTACAGGCTTGAGCCACCGTGCCTGGCCTGTATATGTGATTTCTAAAAAATAGATGCATGCATATGTTAACATTGAATAGTCAATCACTAGACGAAGATGCTCTCTACCATGGTTTAGATTGCAAGTGTACTTTATACCATTGTTTCAACTTCAACCTTCATTTTTGTATATATTTTTTCAACTACTTATACTGTTCATGAATAGGCATACTTTCTGTATTTAAAAATGGCCCCTCAAGCACCATTAATTTACATTCTAGTTATTTACATGATAATTCATGACATTCTGAAATTTGCCTGTATATTATCTGAAAAATGGATTTCTTGAGCAAAAGATCTGTTTATTGCATATAAGGGAAAATTTTACTTCAAAACAAACAAACAAACCCCAAAACCCAGCACCACTACCATTTCCAGAACCTTTTTTAGCAAGTGAATATTTTTTACATAGTGGATAATAAATGGTATTTATTAATTAGATTTTCTAAGTCATGCTTATCAGCCCCTTCAGTGGTGGTATTCTAACAAAATGAATACATTACAGATTATTAAGTTAGTTTTTCAGAGTTTTCATATAGAAGTTACTATCACTGACACACTGATTTTGAAATGTTTCAAATGAGTAGATACTATTAGATCGTTTACATTTTAATATCTAGTTTTCCAAAATGATAGTAATATCTTTTGAAGAACTGTGTTTTTTCCCAAAGGAAAATAAACTCTGTATAATAGCACATTCTCTACTTTTTAAAGATCAGAAATGCTAGAATTATTGACTTTTGTGTATGGGTAGTAAATCTAGCTCACAGAAAATCAGAGTGAAATGCCTTTACATTTGTGCGGATAGAGAAGTTAACTCTCCCTCATATGTCACTGTGCTACCATAATCCCTACATTTTCTGTGGTTCTAGTCTAAGACTATTGTTATAGATGGAAGTTAGGACCGTTAGCCCACAGATGCCTAGTATTCTGTCAGACATACAGGTGTAGATGCTGTATTTCTGATGTCTTGATGTCTGTGAAAGCAACTGGCATCTACAATAAATCACACTTAGAACTGGTTAGAGGACTCCCTCACTTTTGTTGTCCATGTGGTTCCCTTCCGTGGACCAGCCATAATAAAAAGCCAAGGTAATAATGGTGGCCACATGCCTCATTGCTATTTTTAAAGTAATATTCAGATGTGGTTTTAAATTTAGATTCTGTATTCCTTTTGAAACATAAGAAAAACGTTTAAACCTATGCTGAAAATACGATAAGAGGAAAACAACTCCAATATGCTAAAAGTTAAATATGGTATTAAAGAAAATAGTCATGTATGCAATTGAGAATGTCTATAATTTTTTTTACAGAAAAGCTGGAAGATTATAACTAGATATGGAAATATTTTTTTCTGAATTCTGATTTTTATTTAATATTTCCCTCGACTCTACCCATCTTTTTTGAAAAGAGAGTTATTTATTAAATGACTCCAATGATATTGGCTGAAAACGTTTCTACATTCTATTATTGTATTGTTACATATGTTAATTCGATGTTTTCTTAAGATTTCAAGATGCTTGGAATATTCAAACTTGGTCATCTTTACATTCTGTTTTAATTACATCTGGTAAATATTTGTGTGTGTGATAGTTTTCAATAAAGTAAAATCATTGTCTTTTGGGATTAGTATGTGGGTTCTTTTTTTTTCTTTAGCAAAAAAGTTTTTTGTTTGGAGTAATTAGCTTATGAGCTTGTTAATTAATCTGAATTAAAGTACAGTATTCACTTAGATGGTGACTTTTCAACTTTATTGCTATTTTGGTTCAGATTCCTTTATGACCTGGTGGTTATATGTTGCGATTTTTCTAGAATGTTTTTCCTCATTCTTCCCCCCTCTTGCCTGACAAGGTGTCGTATGACTCCCCAGTGGTGGTGGTGGGTGGTGGGGCAGATTTTTTTCCTACTGCCTCTTTTCTGTAGAGTGGGACAGCTAAGCCTTGTCCATATACAAAAACTGCAAGTTTTAGCTGGTAGCTGTAGTGTTTTGGCATGATGCTTGCAAGCTTTTTTGCCCATGTTCTTTATGTTATTCTTGTGATAAAAGGAAAAACAACCATTAGCAGCAAACAGTGAACTCTTGACAACGAGGAAACTCCTTGTTGGGGACATTGGTTCCAGTCCTCTTGTTTTCTTAAACTCTGGCCTCTTCTGGCTCTTCTCCCACATTTTAGCAAAGCCTTAGTCTGTCTAAAATAACGATGCTCCAGCAGACCCTCACCCCGACACTCCCCTCCCATAGTCCATGAAACAAATCGAAGTTTTCCTCTCATGGGTTTCCAAAAGGAAACGGTGTTCCTACCCATAAGCAAAGATGAGGGGTGTCATGTTTTCCTTTCTTCCTAAGAAAACCTGGAAAGACAAAACAAAACTTTTCTATGAACTACCATTGTATTTGTCCCTTTAAAACTGTATTTAACAAAGTTGTGTCTATCTATTTTTAACAGCCAATTTGAAGGAGGTAGAAGGTACTTTTTGGTAGTATTACCAAAACTTGGAGGACGTAAGGCCTTGTCACAGAGTCTGATAGCTATGGTCTGAAATAATGACACCAATCATTTGTGAAAATAAAACTGTACCTTGGATTAAAATAGAAACTTGTAAAAGCTAGGAAGGGAAAAGATGTAGTTTGGTCAGCAAAAGTTTGGAAAAGATTTAGGGAGTCCAGTTGGCTTACCATACAGAACATTCTGAGTTTAAGATGCCAAAACTCAGTATGGACTTTGGCTTTGGTCTTTGTTCTCCACTAATGGCTCAAAGCATCCTACAGGGAACTCTGCAGTGACACAGTCAGTCCAGCAGAACAGGACATGTACGGTGGTCTGCCACCTTGGCCTACAGTGGGTTGTAGTTAAACATACTGATTTTAGTGGAACTAATTTTTTATGGCTGTTGTATCTTTCTAATGCTATATTTTCTATTCATTTGGTATTTTAAGGATTTTCTCTTAGCTATTTTAATTTTACTTTCTTTAGCTCTATTTTTGAGAAAGCAAGTGTGAGAATAACTGTGAGGATGATCTGTGTACTAAATGCCTGCATTTGAGAGCCTCTTTTCACCTCTAGTTAGCCCTGCAGTCCCTACCAGTAAATACTCCCTTCTCTTCCAATAAACCTTTACAGTTAACACTAAACTCAATCTATGGCATAAGACATACATACACATTTAATTTATTGCGAAAATACATTTTACATGAAAGAAAGAGTCCATATTATGAAAATAAGAAAATAGTGGCAAGAAGGCCCTTGAGAGATTTTAAATGAATGCCAGGTCCAAAATCCTCCACTGCTCCCAGCCTCACATAATAATGTCTGCTTCTTGTGACAATATGGATATATAAACTAATTTGATTTCCATGGTTTAAATTATCTAATTCTTTCAGGAAAAAATATAATAACTGCATTCTATGCAACTGATATGTTAGCCAAGCTAACTAAAAGACCTGTGGACATTTTTAAAAAATGAGGAATAAGATTCAGAAAAGTACCTCAATTCAATACCTTAGGTTTAAATCTCATAATCTAAAAACTCTTGGTCAAAATGTTTAGAAGACCCACTCAGAAGGTCCACATTTGGTTTCATGAAATGCCTTTCTCATCAGCTTGCCTAGACTGGATACATGTGGTTTCTGGCTGCCTAGCATTCTGGCCTCCACCTTCTAGAAACAGCACTGCTGTTTGTTTAGAGAACTCCCTCTCCCCACCACATGTGATTCCGGAGAGGCTGCCAATCCCAACACTGTGCAGTGTTAACCACAGAGATGGCCCTGACCCAGACCCAGCCAGGTACCTCAGAATAGAAAGTGAGGATACCCATGCAGAAACAAAAAGTATTAGACTCAGCCTAATCAATGACACTGCAGTCTAAAAGACTGTGTCTCAGTTTTTCATCTGTTCCAAGTGTACCTGAGGCTACAACTGATAGCTGTAAACCAGCTAGGCACACAGACTATGTTACTTTTAGCAGAAATCTTTGGCCTGATAGATGAGGAACATGACCTCAAAAAAGTCACTTTGGAACCTCCAGGGCAACATGAGATTTAGAGATCCTGATGTACTTCAAACCTGGGCCATCAGGTTTGGAAAGCAATAGAAAATGTTCATATATGGACAAAGATTTAGGAACCCTGGCACCTTTTGGAATATACTAATTAGAAATATTTACCAGAAAAATTGGAAATAAAACAGTAACAAGAATGAGGACATTATAACTGGAAGGACTGGAACTGAAAATAGAAACAAGTAAAAAGGTGTATATGTAAATAATTGTCTCAAATACACTTTTATGTGAAGTAATGGCTCCATATTGCAAAAATAAGAAAATAGTGATGGTCATAAATATGACTTAAGTTGACAAAGATTGGAGTAGTAGATTTGCCAAAAGGAGTTCAAAACTTCTAAACTCTTAATCTTTAGGAAAGAAGAGTGTAACTGCATTATTCTGCTGTTAACCTTGAAAGTTTAATAATGGCTTTTAAATGCTTCAAAAATTTAATCACTAATAGAACTAAAAGCAGCATATGTGTCTTCCACATCATTGCACAAATGATCTATACTAAATGTATTAATTCATTCCACAAACATTTAGTGAGTGCCTGTTATGGGCCAGGCACTGGGCTAGATTCTTAGGTGCAAAGTTAACTAAGAAATAGCCCCTGCAACACAAATGAGGAACAGGTAGTGGGGGGACAGCAAAGAAAGAAAAACAGGATAAAGTCAAACACAATTAAGACAAAAATGTAATCAGGTGAATTCCCTAATTAATAAGAAAGAACTTAGATTGGGTTAAGAAACAAAATCCAATTAAAAGCTGTTCACCAGGAAGTCTTGAAATAAATTGACCTAGAAATGTTAAAATTTGAAAATGGACAAGTATGTTAGGCAAAAATGAAAATGAAGAAAACAAATATGGTATAATTCATGTCAGACAAAATAGAAGAAAATATGCATTAGAAATTGACAAAAGCAATATATCACAGTGAAGGAAAGTATGACAGTTAAATACTTTATGTTACAAATGTGCAGTATTAAAATACAAGTGAAAACTTTACAGTTACAAAAGATATGGAGAGAACAGTTGTAGAACATGACTTTATCACTTTACTTTCAATTTGATAGATGAAGACTAGAGTAAAAGGATATTTTGGTTACATACGTAGTAGAATTGAATCAGTAGAAATATGTTTTAAACTTTTTTGTTTCCACAAACAGAAACTAAATCACCTTTTAAAGTATACATAAGTAGTTAAAACTGCTTATCATGAATAAAGAAAAATAACAGTAAATTTCCCAAGGAAAAGAGAGTATTTTAAAAGCACCATGTTTTCTGACCACATCCTAGATCAATAGTAAATATTCCAAGTACAAGGAAATAAAAAAGTACGCCACTTAGAAACTGTGGAGCCAAGAAGGAAATGTAAAAGCAATGACAAAATATTTAGAATATGAGATCGCTGATGTGCTTCAGCTGAGATTCTACTCAGTGGTAAATTCATAGACATTAAATATTTTAGAGTAGAAAACTGAAGATATAAGAATGAGAGAACAAAGAAGGAAAAGTGCAATAATTAAAATTAAAATAAAAGTAGTAAAATTAAAATAAAAGTAGTAAGTTCCAAATGAGAAAAAACTAAAATTGAAGTTATTTTTTAAATAAAAATCGTGGATTTTTTTTCCATTTTACTGTATATGTCTGTATCCTATGAAGGTTAAGCTATGTTTTTATGTAATCATGGTATCTGCAAATAAAGACCATATATGGTTGTGTTTGCATTGGTTAATACTGCCAAGCTACTTTCTTTGAGGGAGAAGAAATAATTTTGCAAAACCTGTTGGCCCATGGTGTTGATAAACAAAAGTCTTCATTATTAGAATATTTTATTCCACCATTTGTATAAAATAATTATCAGGGTCTTGATTTGCTAAAAGTCCTTTTGTTTCTTGCTGAGCCCTATTTGGCTATTGTAAGTATTTTATTTACCATGAACCCTCATAAGATTCAGTGGCTATAAAGAATTAGAATAATTATTTCAAAAATGTTTTCTTGATCATTTGGAAAATTTATCTACTTATTTATCATGGGTTTTTTTTTTTTTTTTTCAGG
>NW_016813249.1:555710-594351 GCF_001698545.2 Rhinopithecus bieti
TCCGCCCCGGGTTTTGTTGTGTTTGTTTACTTGTTTATTTTTGCCTTCCATCCTCAATGTTTTATTGGTTCCAGGACAAGTCCATTTTGTTTATAACAAATTCCACAGAACCTAGAGTAATGCTTGGTCTGCAGAAGGCTCTTAATGTGTTGCTGAATGAACAGAAGAATGGAAGGAAGGCTTATCCCTGAGTTATACTTTGTATCTGAAAAACACTTTGTTAGAGCCCTCTTTGGTTAGTGTGCACATTTAAAATGATATTATGTATCATTTAACCTTGTATACTAGTTCTTATTTATTACATCAGACTCATGGGGCTGTACTTCATTTCCTAAAGAATTCCAGAAACAGAAACAGTCCTTCATGTAGGGCTAAATTCCAAGGATCCCCAATAGATAAGCTTTGTTTCTCTATTTTTAGGCCTCTAGTCTTCAGATTGATTTCAAAACCATCTCTTTGTTAAGTAGCTCTGTGACAATATTGTGCACTAAGTTGTCTATGTGTGTATATATAGACAAAGTAGAATACTCATTCAAAACTCCATTTAAGGGTGATAGGGCAACTTTTCTTCATTTCCTTCATCTTTTCTGTTCTTGTAGTTACAAATGTAGAGTTGGCCTGGGTCCAAGTTAATTCTTCCCATGGCCCTGTCTGTGTTGTCCTCTTTTTTTAGTGGTTAAAGTCTGCAGACTTGAGACTGGGCAGTCGTAGGACACCATCTCCATGGCCACTGTGACTGGTGAAGGAATAGGTGACCAAAATTGGGCCAATCAGAGCCCTTCTTAAAGATTTTTCATATCAATAGATCTGGAATTTTATTGTTGTTGTTATTGAGACAGGGCGTCACTCTCTCACCCACTGGAGCGCAGTGGCACGATCTCTGCTCACTTCAGCCTTGACTTCCTGGGCTCAAGCAATTCTCCCACCTCAGCCTCCTGAGTAACTGGGACTGCAAATGTGTGCTACCACACCCAGCTAATTTTTTCTTTTCTTTTCTTTTCTTTTCTTTTCTTTTCTTTTCTTTTCTTTTTTTTTGGAAATAGGGTTTGGCCATGTTGCCCAGGCTGGTCTCAAACTCCTGGGCTCAAGCCATCTGCCTGTCTCTGCCTCCCAAAGTGCTGGGTCTATAGGTGTGAGCCACTGCACTCAGCTGAAAGTTGTTATTTTGTAGGAATTTATGGCCACTTTCTCTACAGAGGTGGTCATCTTTAACTGAAAAAGGGTGAAACCACTATATTGAGGAATGCTACAGTGCAATATGGAGTCAATCTTGCCAGGTCCCTGCCTCTAGAGAGTCAGTCAACCCCCAGACTAGCTCCATTTCTGCCACATGCATCCTGAAGTGTTCCATTCTTCCTCTTATTCTGTGAGGAATTAGCCCAAGGTCCTTCCAAAGAACCACCATTTTCTGTGATCAAGTTGGGTTTCTATTGCTTGCAACCAAAAGCATTCTAATTCAACCATTCTAATAGTTTGCAGTATATTTGAAAGAGGAAAATCTACATGTTTTAATAAAGTATACTTTGGGAAAACGCTCCACCTTTGGGATTCGTTTATATATTGTGCTCAATTTTAAAAAATATATGACATATATTTCATATATATGACATTAGCCACAGACCCTATGTTAATGTCAAGTGTTTTAACCACAAAATAAGTGAATGCAGACTTTCAGCCTGAAAGGTGAATGCTGGCAGCCTTCCTTTAGGTCAGAAAACTGAGCAGTTCCACATCAGCTGTCCTTTAGAAACCATACTCCATGGAAGTTTATTTTGTTTTTAATTTTTATAAATTTATGGGGTTCAAGTATAATTTTGTTACATGTATAGCTTGCATAGTCTTCAAGTCAAGACTTTAGGGTCTCCATCACCCAGATAACATACATTGTACCCATTAAGTGATTTCTCATCATTCATTGTCTCCCAACTCCCTCACTTCCCTGAGTCTCCATTCTCTATTATTCCACTCTGTATGTCCATGTGTACACATTTTTTAGCACCTACTTATGAGTGAGAGCATGTGATATTTGATTTTCTGTGTCTGGCTTGTTTTACTTAAGATAATGACCTCCAGTTCCATCTATGTTCCTGAAAAAAAATCAGATTGTACTCTTTTTAATTACTAGATAGTGTTTCATTGTGCATATAATCACCATCTTTTCTTTATCCAATCATTCGTTGGTTGACTCTATATGTTCGCTATTGTGAATAGTGCTGTGATAAACATATGAGTGCAGGTATCCTTTTGATACACTGATTTCTTTTCATTTGGGTAGATATCCAGTAGTGCGATCACTGGATTGAATGGTAGTTGTGTTTTTAATTCTTTGAGAAATTTCCATGTTTTCCTTAGAGATTGTACTAATTTACATTCCCTTCAACATGTATAGGATTCTTTTTTCTCTTCATTCTCACTAAAATCTGTTTGTGTGTGTGGATTTTTTTTTTTTTTTTTTCTTTTAATAATAGTCGTTCTGTGACCAGGCACAGTGGCTCACGCCTGCAATCCTAGCACTTTGGGAGGCTGAGGCGGGTGGATCACAAGGTCAAGAGATCGAGACCATCCTGGCCAACATGGTGAAGTCCCATCTGTACTAAAAATACAAAAAGTAGCTGGGCGTGGTGGCGCATGCCTGTGGTCCCAGCTACTTGGGAGGCTGAGGCAGGAGAATCGCTTGAACCCAGGAGGCGGAGGTTGCAGTGAGCCGAGATCGCACTACTGCACTCCAGCCTGGGTGACAGAGCAAGACTCCGTCTCAAACAAAATAAAAAGTAAAATAATAATAGCTATTCTGACTAAGGTATGATGATATCTCATTTTAATATGCATTTCTATGATGATTAGTGATGTTGAGAATTTTCATACACCTGTTGGGAATTTGTATGTCTTCTTTTGAGAAATGTCTATTCATATTTTTTGCTCATTTTTATTGAGATTATTTTATTTTGTATTTGTTGAATTGAGTTTCTTGTAGATTCTGGATATTAGTCTTTTGTTGGATGAATAGTTTCCAAAAATGTTCTCTCATTATGCAGGTTTTCTATTCACCCTATACTGTGCAGAAGTTTTTTAGTTTAATTTAGTTTAATCATATCCCATTTGTCTTTGTTTTTTTTTTTTTTTTTTTTTTTTAGACGGAGTCTCACTCTGTCACCCAGGTTGGAGTGCAAAGGGGCAATCTCGGCTCACTACAACTTCTGTCTCCTGGGTTCAAAAAATTCTCCTGCCTCAGCCTCCCAAGTAACTGGGATTACAGGTACATGCCATCACGCCCAGCTGATTTTTTTGTATTTTAGTAGGGACAGGGTTTCACTGTATTGCCCAGACTAGTCTTGAACTCCTAAGTTCAGGCAGTCCACCCACGTCGGCCTCCCAAAGTGCTCGGATTACAGGCGCTTGCCACCTCGCCTGGCCCTATTCATTTGTTGTTATTGCTTACACTTTTGAGGTCTTAGTCATAAATAATTTGCCTAGACCACGGTGCAGAAGAGTTTTCCCTAGGTTTTCTTCTAGTATTTTTATAGTTTCAGGTTTTACTTTTATGTTTTTAATTCATCTTGAGTTGATTTTTGTATACAGTGATAGGAGTTCAGTTCCATTCTTTTGCATATAGTGAATCTATTTTCCCAACACCATTTATGGAAAAGGGTGTCCTTTCCCTAGTGTATGTTTTTATTGGCTTTGTCAAAAATCAGTTAACTGTAAATATGTGATCTTATGTCTGTGTTATATATTCTGTTCCATTAATCTATGTGTCTGGCTTTATACCAGGACTTTGCTGTTTTGATTACTATAGCCTTATAGTATAATTTGAAATCAGGCAATGGGATGCCTCCAGCTTTGTTCTTGTACGTAGGACTGCTTTGGTTATTTGGACTCTTTTTTGTTCCATATGAGTTTTAGAATTGTTTTTTTGTTTGTTTGTTTGTTTGTTTGAGACGGAGTCTCACTCTGTCGCCCAGGCTGGAGTGCAGTGGCACGATCTCGGCTCACTGCAAGCTCCACCTCCCGGGTTCATGCCATTCTCCTGTCTCAGCCTCCCGGAGTAGCTGGGACTACAGACGCCCACCACCTCGCCCGGCTAGTTTTTTTGTATTTTTTTAGTAGAGACGGGGTTTCACCGTGTTAGCCAGGATGGTCTCGATCTCCTGACCTCGTGATCCGCCCGTCTCGGCCTCCCAAAGTGCTGGGATTACAGGCTTGAGCCACCGCGCCCGGCCTAGAATTGTTTTTTCTAATTCTGTGAAAAATGATGTTGGTATCTTGATAGGGATTTCATTGAATCTGTAGATTGTTTTGAGCAGTATGGTTATGTTAATGATATTAATTATTCCAATTCATGGGATGTTTTTGCATTTGTTTGTGTCATCTACAATTAGGCAGGCAGATCAACTGAGGTTGGGAGTTCAAGACTAGCCTGGCCAACATAGTGAAACCCCGTCTCTACTAAAAATACAAAAATTAATTGGGCATGGTGGTACACACCTGTAATCCCAGCTACTTGTGAAGCTGAGGTGGGAGAATCACTTGATCCCGGGAGGCAGAGGTTGCAGTGAGCCGAGATCATGCCACTGCACTCCAGCCTGGGTGACAGAGTGAGACTCTGTCTCAAAAAGAAAGAAAGAGAGAGGGACGGGGTGGGAGGGAGGGAGGGAGGGAGGGAGGAAGATACTTTGTATAAATTTGCCATATTTATGCTCCTTCTATTAAAGCATGTTTACTTGCACTGTGATTTTATCTTTTAAGCGAAATATTTCAAACAGGTAGAGAACAGTATAGTAAATGTCTATGTACCCTCCCTCCTAGCATAAAAATTTTAAAGTTCAATTCATTTTTTCCTAGTTTTCCCTAACTCAGAGGGTAATTTAGACCCTATATTAACAGTAACAAATAGCATTTTTTTAAAAAAAATCTGTCCCAAAGGCTAGACAGCCCACAAGGGTTTCCCTCATTATTTTGGGAAATTGTGTGAGGGTTGCTTTCAAACACAAGGAATTTGCACAACCACATGGAGTACATGGTTCTCTCTGGCTCTGGCTCCATCTCCCAGCAGAAATGTCTGCTGCCAGTAGCTGTGGAAGGCACCTAAGGGCTGCTACTGCCACAGGTGCCACCTGCAACTGACACTAATGAAGCTATACTTCATTGGGTCCTTGGAGTGGTGACAGTGCTCTTGTTCTCCCTGGAGGTAGAAAAAGCCTTCTCCTCTTCTTGGGATACAGGGATCCCAAATTAGTGTGGCTGGTGATCACAACATCTCATCAATATTTGGTGAAACAGGCCTCACAGCTGTTCATCAGACAAGTGAATTAACTGACCAATTGTTGTATTTAGAACCTTTGTCCCTCTCCAGGACTCAAGCATTATCTGGGTCCCAACTCACTTTTCCTAGAGAATGGGCTTCTCGGAGGGGCTGCTTTGTTTCTCAGTACACATACACCATTGGCCAACTTGCCTGTCAATCCTACAGGCCAGTCTAGATTCTAGAGCAAACATACTTTAAGTCCCAGCTTGGCTTACTCTTCTAAGGGAAGAACTCATGTCCATCAGATTTATTCAATGTTATTTTCTGAACAATAAAAATATTCAAATAGATTATAGGAACATTGCCTAGGATAATGTGGTATAGCTGTGGTTTGTGATTTATGGTATATCCATATGATTAAGTACAGTGTACAATTTTCAAATGATGATTATGAAAATTATGTGGCAAGATAGTAATATGGTCATTACATACTTTTAAGTAGAAAAATCAGGATTCAAAATTATGTGCATATTATGATTAAAACTAGTATTACTTGTGATTACAACTATTATTATGATTTGATTTACAAACAAATAATTAGAGAACATAGCCATGTTAGGGGGAGGATCATAAGTTATATCATAATGAAAGAATTTATTTTTCAGAATATTTAAACAAAGTAATAAAATATTTACTATGTACTAAAAATTGTTATCAAATATTAGGTATTGCATAATCTTTCTGTTTTGTAAAACACTGTCCGAGCACCAGTACTAAAGGATCTTTTATACAGCTGATTACAGCAAGAACCTGGAATCAGTAAAATATGGTATTTTTTCTTTGTCTCAAACTTTCTCTCTCTCTCACCCCCAGCTCCGTCTGCCTCTGCTTCTTCCTGTCCTTTTGTCTCTCTCTCTCTCTCTCTCTCTCTCTCTCTCTCTCTCTCTCTCTCTCTCTCTCACACACACACACACACGATTTGTTAAACTCAGAAGGGAAGATTAAAGACAAATAATTCACCTATAATAATATACTAGTGTTTGTTTAAAGTTTGACTTTTTAAATTAAGCTTTAAAACGTTTATTATTTAGGGTCATAGCAGAAAAAAAGATGTATATTCAAAGGTTTGTCATTGAATACAGTTTAATAATGGGACTCTTTGCAAAGGTATGGGCGGATTAAGGGAACTGGGAAGGAAGAGTGAGGCACCCAGGAACTGGCAACTCTGGGAAGTCATTACCATCCCTTTCCTGAAGGAGCAAAGAGGAGGGAATTGTCCTGGAACCTAGTGAGAGCTACAGCCTTGGGAGAGGAGCTGCCCGACAAGAGATACAGCCATAAAGGAAAAAGCACAGCTGTGGAAACAGAATGGAGAGAGGAGTATGTATCCTGGTCTCTCCCCCTGCCTTCTGATTGCCTGCCAGTGCTTCCCACTGGCCAAACCTGATTGCAAGGTGGAGGCCAACGGAGCCTGGTGACGCAGTCCGTGGAAGTCAGCCTCTTGACATAGAGAAGGGGAAGAAGGGTGGAGAATGAATTTGGAGGGGCAAATGGAGAATAACCAGTACACAGCACCCAGCTTTTCCATATCATAGGAGACAGGTAAATATCTGTTTAACTACATACAAAACTTCGACCTTGAAGCTGCTGAAAAGTGCAGATTACTTTTAATTGTGCTACATTTTCCTGGGCAGGGCTGGAGTTTGGATGGCTGTGTACTCTGCTGATGGAAATTTATGGCTGTGTCCATACACTGTACTTTATTTGCAACGATGATCTGAAAGTCTTCAGTTTTCTACGCAATCCTGGACTGGTCATGTCTCAGCCTGTGACCCAGCTGTTGTTGCGCTGGAGCTCTTTCATCCTGTTGGCCAACTTATATCTCCTGTGTCCTGTATCCAAGCTTTTTTCTTCTCGCACTTTATTGGAGCACACAAATAGATTCCTTAGAAAGTCTTCATAAGAAGCTAATTTTCTGAGACCGTTCATGTCAGAAAATGTCCTTACTCTAACCCTTGACTAATAGTTTGGCTGAGTGTAAAATTTTAGACTAAGAAACATTTGTTTTTCAAAATAGGGTGTTGCTTAATTTTCTTCTCACAATTGTATATGTCATTTTTTTCTCTCAAAATTTCCCTTGATCAGACTTTTTGGGATATTTCCTTATCTTCCTAACCTTCTATGTATTATTTTATTTTGGCCAACTAGTTCTTTTAACCTTTGTTTTCTCACAGCATCCTATTATTATTTTAAAGATGTCATATATCTATAGATATGTGTAAACAGTAAATATACAAATATATACACAAATAGATACACATATGGGTGTGCATTTATTTAATCTTTCAGGATATGAGATGTTACTTTTTTAGAAGTTTTACTGTGTTCTCTGAATTATATTGTTTTCTCCAGTTTTCATTTTTCTGTTTATTTTGGTTTCTCTCTTTTGCCTTATGTATGGTGATAGTTGTTTTTATTAGACTGAGGCATCAAAAGCCTATCTGAATTGTAGTGTATTCATACAATGGAATATTATTCTATCATAAAAATGAATGAAGTACTGATACATATAGTAACATGGATAAACCTCCAAAACATTATGCCAGTTGAGAGAAGTCAACGCAAAAGGTCACATATTGTATGATTCCTTTTGTATGAAATATCTAGAATAGATACATTCATGAGAACAGAATGGAGATTGGTGATTTCCAGGGGTCAGGGGAAGGGGAGAATGGAAAGTGCTTAATAGGAACAGAGTTTTACTTTGTAGCAATGGGGACTTGATAGAGGTGGTGGCTGCAAACATTACAAGTTTACTAAATGTCACTGAATCCTTCACTTTAAAATGGTAAATTTTATGTGACCATCTCTTCAATAAATTGATTTTTTTAAAGAGACCTGTGGATGTGTGGCATGGCAAGCAGTGGCCTTCATTTCTGAATAATTAAGCAGCAAACCAGTCACTCTGAGAGGGCCCCAACATTGTTAGTATGTACATGAGAGGATTTACTATGGGACTTTTTCACACAAAAATGGTTCCGATCTCTCCCCTAATGGGCAGCAGCCCAGTTCACTAAGTTCTTTGTTGGTCTGAGGCCTGCATGTGACATTAGTTCCCATGTTTTGTTCCTTGCGCATCATTCCGCTCTTGCTCTGAACCTGGTTTCTTGCTCCCAAAGCCTCTCCTTCTCAGTCTCTCCGGAGGCAAAGCACTGGTCCTCCACTGAGCAGGTAGAGACCTTGTCCTCCTCGTGGGAGGGCAGTAAGGAAATCATCAGGCTTTCTTCGCTTGCCTCCACCTACCGTGTGCCACACCAAAAATCTCTAAAGGCCTTGGCACAGCCAGCCAACTCTCCCCATTGGCTGGCCCTCCCTGCAGCATCCCTCCAGTGGTGAACTGGGGCTTTCTTCCCTGGAAACTCATTTCTATCATTCTTCTGATGTTGTGTTTGTGTCCTCCTGTTTTCTTTGTCACTAGGGTTTATACTTTTAAAAAAGCTTTTGTTATTTTAATGCCACCTCAGGAGGGAGAAGAGATAAGCCAGTTTGTGGCTTAATACACTTGTTTTTTGTTGTTGTTTGTTTGTTTTTTGAGATGGAGTTTCCCTCTATTGCCAAGGCTGGAGTGCAATGGTGCTATCTTGTCTCACCACAACCTCTGCTTCCCTGGTTCAAGCGATTCACCTGCCTCAGCCTCCTGCATAACTGGGATTACAGGCGTGTGCCACCACATCCGGTTAATTTTTGTATTTTTAGTAGAGAAAGGGTTTCGCCATGTTGGTCAGGCTGGTCTCGAACTCCTGACCTCATGATCCGCCCGCCTCGGCCTCCCAAAGTGCTGGGATTGCAGGTGTGAGCCGCTGCGTCTGGCTTACATGTGTGTTTAAGTAGAAGACTGTATATTTCTTCTGACATCTTGCTGGGAAATTTTACCTCAGAGTGAAAAGAATGTTGCTTTTCAATTGTGCTTTCAATTGTCAGCTCTAAATTAAGTTGTGTTCTCAGCCAAGTTGACAAATTGCCTAATCTTTTCTTATGTCTGATTTTTAACTGTTAAAATGGTGATTGGAGGTGGTTAGGGATGACAAGACATTGGGGAGGAGGCTCACATCTATTAAATGCCAATTATGTGCCAAGTGAACAATACTTTATTTCCTCAGGCTTCAAGTACAAATTACTGAAACTAAACTAATGGTTACCTTTCTTGTGTGATTGTTTTTGCTAAGTGTTGATTCTTGTAACTATCTTTGAAGGTGAAAATCAAATAAGGTAGTGTCTCTGAAGCCCTAGAACATGCCTCCATGACAGACTTTTCAGACATCATTGTCATTATTCGTTGACATCATTGATTCCCAGCCCCAACAGGAAGGAATCCTGACTTATTCATCACCATACACAAAAGTAGCTCCATGAATAATTGTGGAATTTGTTGTACTCCTGTTATAAGTATAATAATTTTGATGGAAGAAAATAAGTGGTAAGGTTAACGTGATCTCAGAATTTAATGTCTTTAATGTCAGCTATGACTAAAACTAAGAACCTTATGTTCATAGATTGCTACTTAGTGATGCTGTTTTTTTGTTAGAAGAAATCAACTGCTACATGTATATTTCATTGTGAGGACCCTAAATCTACTCGTTGGTTTAAGCAAGTTGAAATTTATTTAAGGAATCTAATTTCAGCCAAAACTCTGGGAATTATAAGAATTATTGGCCAGGTGCAGTGGCTCACGCCTCTAATCCCAACACTTTGGGAGGCCGTGGTGGGTGGCTCACTTGAGGTCAGGAGTTTGAGACCAGCCTGGCCAATATGGTGAAACCTGTCTCTACTGAAAATACAAACATTCACTGGGTATGGTGGTACATGCCTGTAATCCCAGCTACTCAGGAGGCTGAGGCAGGAGAATCGCTTGAACCTGGGAGGTGGAGGTTGCAGTGAGCCGAGATCCACCACTGCACTCCAGCCTGGGTGACAGAGCAAGACTCCATCTCAAAAAAAAAATATTAGAAAGTTATCATATAGCTTTTCATTTTATTTCCCCACCTTTATTTCTCCTTTTATGTCTTCCAGGGGCCTCCCGGTATCTTTCTATGCTGCATGCCATCTTCATTCTTTTCTCTCTGCTGACTGCTGCTTAATTTACTCATCACCTTGTGCTGGGCCGCTTTAAAATGTTCACCTCTTCCTGCTGGCTTTCCAGCTTGGTGTCACATTGTTAACAAACTCAGTATTTGTTCATTCTAACTCAAAAGTTCCCAGGAGGGATAATAATTGGCCCATCTTGGGTCAGGTGTCTACTCCTGCTTTTCCATTGGGACAGAATGTCTGCATGTGGAGGCTGGGAAAAGATGGCATCTCTAGTAGAGTACATTTGCCAGATCCCTCTCTCTAAAGGAGTTATGATTGTTGTTATTATTTATTCATAAGTAAGGTATTTTATCCAGAACTTAGTAGAGGAAGGTTAAGGTGAAATGTGGATGGATATGTTCTTCTTTAGTGTAGCAGGAAAGCCCCCTGGGCCTGGGAATGGTGAGTCCTTTTTAGACTGTCCTGTCTGACGCTGCTCTTACTATGATCAAATAGGAGCACTCACCCCCTCTAGAAGTAGTACTTTTCCTCTGCTTCAGCAAAATTCTTCAAGTGGTCATTCTGACGCTGGTAGCTAACAAAGCAGTTGCAAGCAGAGTTTGGAAAAATGGAGCCTCTGTTACACCAAGGCTTGAAAGCCGCACATGAAAGAGGGATTGTCACATTTCCATCTCTGTGATCTCTAACTGCCATTTTGCACACAGAGGGCACATTTTGTGGCTTGAAATGAGAATAGGAGAGAAGGCAGATTCTGAGAGAAAGAATACGCATGGGAGAAAGCTAGAGAGCTGCTCCAGAGAGTAAAGTTCACATTTTACATAGAAAGAGTGGTCCTGGGAGTTGTATAATGAAAGCATTATATTTATTTATTGTATTATTATTTAGATATACCACCTGTGTATACCAACTCAGAGGCTTTCTCTGAGTTGCTTCAAAATGAGACCCTGAGCTTTAGAGAAAGGAAGAAGTGATGATTAGTTGTAAGGACAAATACGGACTAAAACTGGAAGCCTGTCTGTGCTCTGAGGCAGCTCCAGGAAAGCGGCTGCTTAGTTCTTCTCTGTGATGGTCAACTCGATCTTATTGTCATGGTATCTTTGGTTGTCTCTTCTCTGATCACATTTTGACTCATAGCATACTCTTGAGCCCCGAGTTCCTGGTTCAATGAATATCCTATAGCCAGGATAGTAGAACTTGTTTTACAGAGTGTACACAAATGCTCTCTTCGGAAAGGGACTGTAGGAGCTAGGGGAAATAATGGGCATAATGATGCTTAATGAGCTGCTCAGTGTACTCAGAAGTTGATAACATTGATTTTTCAGTCCTCCAGCTAACCAGACAGCAAGCCACCCAGAGCGTCTTTTCTTGTGAGAATGGTGCTGGGTCACTCGTGTAGCTTCTCTGGGGTGACTCAGAGATAAGGGCAATCAAGACTGGTCATAGGATCCGCAAAGGCCATGTATAGAGGGACACCATTTCTTAGAATGCTACCTGGCTGGAAGAGAAAGTCTTGAGTAGACTCACTCTGTTGCCTAGGATGAGATTTATTCTCTGCAAAAGAACAGAAAAGTCTTCATAGGTAGGGGCACATGAAAGATTTGATATGAGCAAAGGGGCTCAAGTGGACCTCACGGTTTTAAATAATATTTTTTCTCAGAAAAGTGGCACTCTAACTTTCAAAATTGCAAGCATTACAATCTGCTTGAATTTTAAATTTAATAAACGTTCTGTCAACTCCTGGACTTGAAATGAAAGTTGCATTAACCAAAGATGTGCATTTAGATGTAAGTTTAAATAAAGCACCTCTAAAGAAGACTAAAATTCTATATAATTTTACATAATTAAATGTAGCTATTTTGTCATACTACAATTTTCTGCTTTGCTCCTTATGTCTACAATTTTGATGTTCGTCATGGATTTGGATGGTTTATTTCAGTGCAAGCTTACCCACATTTGTAGGTTGCAGATGGTAATTATTCTCTACCCAAAGTCAGACAAGTTGCCTCAAGTTCTCAGTTTAATGATATTTGGAAGAATTTTAGCAAAACAAATAGTGAATACTCTTCAAATCTGAGCACAAACAATGAAAGCAAAAGTAATTTCCAAAAGATCACTTTTATTTCTGCTGCTGTTCTACCTTTTCAACGTCTCTATCCTTTTCATTGATGAGAATTTGATTGAGCATATTGACACTGGCATTTCTGAAACGACTGAGATTACCATACAATTCCAAGGGTTAATATGTTTTTGGTTACAAGAAACGGTTTTTTCAAGAGCTTATCTTTAGAAAATGTTATGTTCTTGTCTTTTCAAATAAAAAATGATCAGAATGTCAAAGTCTGAAATCCTATGAGTCTTTAGGTGTAATTTTTTTCTCATTTCTTTTCTATCACACACAAAAATTAATGTTTTGAATTTTCTATGCTTTTGTATAGAAAATTATTCATGTACTAAGCTCACTGAAGGTAGAAAAGATGATCTCAATCTATGAACACTGTCATACATGCTTTATTATTATGAGCATAGCACAGGGCTGTGGGCCAAGGAGACTACAAAAGAAATGTAGGTTCAGTGCTCCCCAGAATATGTAATCTAGTGAAGCACAAGGAGTACAGCAGTGTTTTACAGCTTTCTTTTAAAATAGACTTAACTCACTAAAAGTCTGAGGAGGTCTCCATAAAAATGTTGAGATTATGAGTACAAAGAATATGTTAATATGGCAAAAATTATGTAGGTGGCTTGTAGATGACTCACATTTGTATAACACCATGCTTACTTATAGTCTTAACGGCATTGCAGTGAGCCCTGGGCTGCTTCTAAGGAGAACCAAATCACTGTTATTTACTCCATGGATTTGCAGATATGCAAGCAGTGGGGTAAAAGTTGCTAACAATTCACAAATACTTCCAACAAACACACAACACTTTCTTCTTTATAAAGTTTGAAATAACTAACAATACTCCTACAATGATATCCTGCTTCTTTTTTTTTCTTTTTAAATTCATGTGTGTATGAATCATGTGCAATAAGATTTACAGTGTGTATCACTTACATGTTTATATTTTTACTGTGAACTCAAACATGCAATTACCCCAAACCAGAAATGAATACAACCAACTGAGGAAGAGAACAGCTAGCAAGCATCCTCAAGACACACCACAAATGACCAAGACTCTGAAGTGAGTTACTGGCAGCCAGGGAGGCCTGCAGGGAGGCACAAATCATTCAATCAGGCATTGCTGTTGACTCTGAAGAGGGCATTTGGCTGGGATGAGGGGGAGTAGATCCAGGTCTATTTGTGTCTTGATGTAGGCAGGGAGGTCATGAGCAATAAAGTACTGGTGAGAGGACAGCCCTACTTTCTGATGTTTCAAAGTGATTTTGAGACAAGTATTACTCTAAAAATAAAACGTATTCATTAGTCTATTTTAGAGATAAGTAGACTCTCACTTTTTTCTTCAAGCCTCTTCGTTGTAGACACTGACACCAAAGAGTAAAACTATTCATCTATCAGGAGCCTTAAACTCTGTGGCTTTCAGTTGAGATTAAAATCAAAACTTGTTCAGACTGTAAAAACGGACTCATGATAACAGTAACAAATGTTGGCAATTCATAGAAACACAGATTTGCTCCTACTTTGGCTCTCCCTGTACAATCAGTGAACCTGCTGAAAGCAAAGTTGGGTATTGGGGGAACCCGCCCCCAATATTTCAACGTAGATTCTTTCTGTTTTCCATAAGTGTCGGCTTGCTGAGAAATAAAGAGAGACAGTATAAAGAGAAGAATTTTACAGCTGGGCTGCTGGGGGTGACATCACATATCGGTAGGACCGTGATGCCCGCCTGAGTCTCAAAACCAGTAAGTTTTTATTAAGGGTTTCAAAAGAGGAGAGGGTATAAGAACAGGGAGTAGGTACAAAGATCACATGCTTCAAAAGGCAAAAAGCAGAACTACTAATAAGGGTCTAACAAAGATCACATACTTCTGAGAGAACAGGACAAAGGGAAAAAGCAGAACTACTGATAAGGGTCCAACAAAGATGACAAGGCAAAGGGCAAGAGCAGGACAATTGATAAGGGTCTATGTTCAGCGGTGCACGTATTGTCTTGATAAACATCTTAAACAACAGAAAACAGGGTTCGAGAGCAGAGAACCAGTCTGACCACAAATTTACCAGGGTGGGGTTTTTCCCCACCCTAGTAAACCTGGGGGTACTGCAGGAGACCAGGGCGTATCTCAATCCTTATCTCAACTGCATAAGACAGACATTCCCAGAGTGGCCATTTATAGACCACCCCCCCAGGAATGCATTCCTTTCCCAGGGTATTAATATTATTATTCCTTGCTAGGAAAAGAATATAGTGATATCTCTCCTACTTGCATGTCCATTTATAGGCTCTCTGCAAGAAGAAAAATATGGCTGTTTTGCCTGACCCCGCAGGCAGTCAGACCTTATGGTTGCTTCCCTTGTTCCCTAAACATTGCTGTTACTCTGTTCTTTTTCAAGATGCACTGATTTCATATTGTTCAAACACATTTTACAATCAATTTGTACAGTTAACACAATTATCACAGTGGTCCTGAGGTGATGTACATCCTAAGCTTATGAAGATAAAAGGATTAAGAGATTAAAGAGAGGCCTAAGAAATTATAAAAGTATTATTTGTGAACTGATACATGTCCATTAAATCTTCACAATTTATGTTCCTCTGCCATGGCTCTAGCCAGTCCCTCCATTTGGGGTCCTTGACTTCCCACAACAGTTGGGCCCAGGAATTAGTTCTGAGTAGGAGGCTATAATATAACACGTTTGGATATATTTGAAAAGCTAATGATCTCAGTACAACTGGTATTAGTCTTTCAGGTATAATCACTCAAAGATGTCTTACAGTATATGCAGTTTGTGTTTTTATTAGTGTGGAGTGTGTTTCAATTTTCTGCAGGCCAATTTTACTCTTTAGACCAGTGCTATAACCTTGAACCTGGAATAATAAAAGCAAGAATTTTCCTGTTGTTTGGCACTGAACTCTACTCATTAGCTGCTAATGAAGCAGAAGTTGTAGAGCTGAGTTCCATGTGGGCCAGTTGGCTTCATATTAACAGGAATATCTTTCAAAGATGCAGATTGAATTCCCATCTCTCAGCAACGTCAGCCAGATGCCTATCATGGCACACAATTTGATCTTGGGGAAGGAGGTTGAATGTTTAGTATACTGTATGCCACAACTATAACTGGAAAAAAAAAAAAAACACCAAATATGGCTTATTGTCTAGTACAACCCTAGCACATACTCATAGACATAGTCAGTAACATTTCTCTTGAATGGTGAGAGAAAAAAATCCAAAAAGAGAAAAGGATTAAATAATCTGATTTAAACTTATAACCCATGTGTGCTGTTGGCCCTACAAATGATAATGTGTTATGCATAAAATGATTTACGTAATATTTTCAGTATTGTTCTCACTTTTGCTATGCCATAAAAATCTCCCATTTCTTCATTTCATAGTGTAGTGCCCAACGTACAGAGAGTAGAAAATAAGGTACACGAGCCAGTTCCTCCATCCATCCATTCATCCATTTAGACTTGCAACACACTTTCTGAGAATGTAATTTATTCTTGCTGCAATAATATTCTTTTTTCACTCCTTACTCCTTTGGAATCTAGCCTACAGTCTAGCTACTTTCTCCATATTACTCTCTCAAAGGTTATCAGAAACCACTTAACCTTCATGCTCAGTGTCTATTCTCAACAGACATTTGGCAGAACTAGGGGGTGAGCCATGTTCCTGGAGCCCTGGCCCTATGCCAGCTGGGAAGGCAGCCATGAAAAGTCTTGCTGCTAACCCTCAGCCCAGCAACAGGACTGCATTTAAACAAATAACCAAAAATACTCTCTCTTAAACACTTATCCTGTGACTTTCGTGACACAGATCATCTTGGTTCCCCTTCCATTTATTGACCCTCTCAGGCTCAGCTCCATAATTTGTGGGGCCCAAAGCAAGATTAAAATTTGAGTTCCCTTGTTCGAAAAACAAGAAAAATTATTGTTAAAGTTACTCAATATAATTCTGTTTCTTTTGCAGTTTCTCTCTTGACTTGTCATGGAATCTTTTTATTTGCTGTTTAATGTCATTCTAAGTAAAGAAAAAATAAAATTTTAAATTTTAGAATAAATTTTACCATTTTCTTCATATTGTACAATACCAATTTTAAATGCCAATTTTAAAAGCATCTAGCTATGTGTAATCACCAAAATTATACAGGTATTATTTTTATAGCTCATACATATGTATGTATTTCATTCTTATCAGAACAGTAGAATCACTGCACAAAATGAACTACTTTTTTTTAATTTCACTTACTGATATGCACACATTCTATCAACACTCTCTATGGTCAGTTTACTCGTATGTCATCATTTTCAGTATAAGTGCTTGACTAATTGACACAAGTAAGAAATTAACACAAGTAAGAAAATATATGATGGGGTTTCTTAGAACATCATCGATTTCTTTCACACCAACAAGTTCTGGTTTGAACAGAAAGCATGGCCTCTCAAGACTTATCAGCCTTCCCCTGCACATGCTTACTCTAAGATGAAACACGCACCTGGTACTCATACTGAGTCTTGCTGAACTCCCATGCATTATGAGTCCGCTGGAATTCTGTGCTCATGAGACATGATATGTGAGTGGGAAGGCCAGGAACGGTGGGCATGCACATTGCACATAGTGCTTCTCCTCATGCGTGTGCTCCATTGCCCCATCCAACTTTGCTTACAAAACATAGTTCAAAGATACATTTTTAAAAAAATTGTAAGATGGTGGCAATAGCATTACCCTGAGCTTGGAGCCCTTCTGAGAGTGACGCTATGTGAGATTGCACAGGCCACACACCCATGTTGCTGGCCCTGGACTCTCACTGGTTTCTGTGTCATCCAGTCCATCTGATAAGTATCATGTGTAGTTCTGTCATCATCTTCTCTTTGTACATTTCATTCACCTTTATAAATTCAATTAATACCTCCCTGTCTTGAGCCCAGTTTTTCCCAGGCTCTGAATATTCAACTGCCTGCTGAATACATCTCAACACATACCACATCTAAAATAAAATCCACAATTTTTCCACTAAAGCTGTTCTTCTGGGTTCAGTTAACCAAAAATCTCAGTCATTTGGTCCACAGTCTGTACAAAGCTGATCACATGGTAGTTGCTCAATATGCACTGCTTGTTTATTGACTAAATTGAGTATCTGCCTCCAGTTATAATTTGTAAGAGTCAGCCTAGATCATTCAGAGATCAGTTGTTCTGGTTGTAGATTTCCCATATCCTTATTTCTTTTTAAAATTATTCTTATAATACAGCTTCGAGACATTGGACAGAGGCAGGAAATAAAAATAAAGTTTAACCACCCACTTCTACCTAACACTAATTAAAAACTTTTAACAGGAACTGTGATGATATTAATAGTTAAATTGGATACCAAGATTTAGATTTCATCTACATATGCTCACAACTTTGCTTTTCAGTTATTCCCAAATAAGCAGTTTCATTTCTTTTCCGTTTCCAGATTTCTATATACATGAACTTAAAAAAAAAAAAAATCCAGCCCTGGTCATGGTGGCTCACACCTGTAATCCCAGCATTTTGGGAGGTCGAGGTGGGCAGATCACTTGAGATAAGGAGTTTGAGACTAGCCTGGGCCAATATGGCAAAACCTTGTCTTTACTAAAATTACAAAAATTAGCCAGGCATGACGGCTCATGCCTGCAGTCCCAGCTACTTGGGAGGATGAGGCAGGAGAATCCCTTGAACCCAAAGGCAGAGGTTGCAGTGAGCCAAGATTGCGCCACTGCACTCCAGCTTGGGTGACAGAGTGAGACTCCATCTCGAAAAAAAAAAAAAAAGAAAAGAAAAAAAATTCCATCAGTGGGCATCAGACTTAGTCGCTGTCAAAGTCACACTGGCTACTGTCTTATTATTTGTATTCTTTGTTACAGAAATTGTAATTTGATGAACTTTAATTATGGTGTCTTGATATTTCCAGTGTTTCCCACTCTGCGTAGGCCATGAAAATAATAGCAGTATTTGTGTTGTTATTCTGGCACTTCCAGTTTAGACTATAACCCAGAAGAGTTTGAAGGGTATTAAAAACAACAGCAATAATGAAAAAGAAAAACAGAACTACTAAAGAAATATGGGGGTTTAGATTATTTCAAACCTCATGATGATGTTTAGTTTATATTTAAGTGAGGTTCAAGTTAGTTCGTGTTTTTGTGCGACTCTCTAGGTCCATTTCTAGCCACCTTTGCTTTAGGTTTGGCATGTGGAAAGACTAAAACTGCCTTCTTGCCTGACTGGGGTTCATCTAGTCATTAACTGCCTGCAACACCAAGGTAGAACTTCTTATTTCAGGCAGCCCAGGCACTGGAAATAATGTGCTGCTTGTATTATAAATCCAAAGAAATGCCAAAATAACCTGTGGCTTTCAGGAGTGGTACAGTTAGCTTTTATGACCAAGGAATGGAAAACCAACTTAGAACCCAGTATCAACCTTTCCATTCAAAGCTGCATTCTGGTGGACATTAAAGTTCTAGTTATTTGTGAAATTTTAAAATAATATTTTAAATAAGGCTTGCTTCTAGGCTGTTCTAAGATGTATTTTATTTATGATATGGTAATCCTCTAATTTTGAGTTACTCTCTTACTATTATTTTAAACATCATTAACAGTTCTGTGACATTTCTTATGCAATACCAAAGGCAATAAAATAGTGTATTAGTCAATTAAGACATTGAATTTTTGATGCACACAGCACTGTGGGTCATAAAATAGAAGTAAATGAATAATTCCTGCCTTCAGAAAATGAATCTTTTTGAGGTAATAATAATATAGGTCTATGAATAATTAGAAGACAATATAACATAGTACATAGTCCAGTTAAAAAAAGAGATTAGAAGAGGAAAAACACCAGATCTCTATGTGGAGGAGAAAATGATGCTTAAACTGTGTTTCTCTTTGGAATATTAATGAGGACCAGAGAGGGCATCTATCTATTCAGAAGACTTCTGAAAATAAACTATCTAAGGGCCTTTAGACATTGGTAGATGCTGCATGCTATTTTTCGCTTATTTTATTTTGTGTTTGTTTCAATAGGGTTTTGGGGAACAAGTGGTGTTTTGTTACATGAATAAGTTCTCTATTGGTGACTTATGAGATTTTGGTGCACCCATCACCAGAGCACCATACGCCGTATCCAATGTGTAGTCTTTTATCCATCACCTCTGCCCTCCTTTCCCCTGAGTCCTCAAAGCCCATTGTATCATTCTTATTCCTTTGCATCCTCATAGCTTAGCTCCCATTTATGAGTGAGAACATACAATGTTTGGTTTTCCATTCCTGAATTACTTCACTTAGAATAATGGTCTCCAATTCAATCTGGGTTGCTGTGAATTCATTATTTCGTTCCTTTTTATGGCTGAGTAGTATTCCATGGTGTGTGTGTATGTGTGTGTATGTGTGTGGGTGTGTGTGTATCACATTTTCTTTATCCACTCATTGATTGATGGGGATTTGGGCTGGTTCCATATTTTTGCAATTGCAAATTGTGCTTCTATAAACATGCATGCTCAAGTATCTTTTTCATATAATGACTTCTCTACCCCGGGTAGATACCCAGGAGTGGGATTGCTGGATTAAATGGTAGATCTACCTTTAGTTCTTTAAGGAATCCCCACACTATTTTCCATAGTGGTTGTACTAGTTTGCATTCCCACCAACAATGTAAAAATGTTCCCTTTTCACCACATCCATGCTAACTTCTATTATTTTTTGATTTTTTGATTATGGTCATTCTTGCAGGAGTAAGGTGGTATCACATAGTCATTTTGACATGCATTTACCTGATCATTAGTGAGGTTGAGCATTTTTTCATATGTTTGTTGACCGTGTGTATATCTTTTTTTTTTTTGAGAACTGTCTATTCATGTCCATAGCCCACTTTTTGATGGAATTGTTTGTTTGTTTGTTTGTTTTTTCTTGCTGATTTGTTTGAGTTCCTTGTAGAGTCAGGATATTAATCTTTTGTCAGACATAGATTGTGAAGATTTTCTCCCACTCTGTGGGTGTTTTGTTTCCTGTGTTGATTGTTCCTTTTGCTGTGCAGAAGCATTTTAGTTTAATCAAGTCCTATCTATTTATCTTTGTTTTTGTTACATGTGCTTTTGGGTTTTTGATCATGAAGTCTTTGCCTCAAAGTCTAGAAGGGTTTTTTGAATGTTATCTTCTAGAATTTTTATGGTTTCAGGTCTTCTATTTAAGTATTTAATCCATCTTAAGTTGATTTTTGTATAAGATGAGAAATGAGGATCCAATTTCATTCTTCTACATGTGACTTGTCAATTATCCCAGCACCACTTGTTATATAGTGTATCCTTTCACCCTTTATGTTTTTGTTTGCTTTGTTGAAGGTAAGTTAACTGTAAGTATTCGGGTTGATTTCTAATTCTTTATTCTGTTCCATTGGTCTATATACCTATTTTTATACAAGTACCATGCTGTTTTGGTGACTATGACCTTATAGTATAGTTGGAAGTCATGTAATGTGATGCTTCCAGATTTGTTCTTTTCGCTTAGTCTTGCTTTGGCTATGTGGGCTCTCTTTTTGGTTCCATATGAATTTTGGATTGTTTTTCCTAGATGTGTGAAGACTGATGATGGTATTTTGGTGGGAATTGTATTGAATTTGTAGATTTCTTTTGGCAGTATGGTCATTTTCACCATACTGATTCTACCCATTCATAAGTATGGGATGTGTTTCCATTTGTTTGTGTTGTCTATGATTTTTTAAAGCAGTGTTTTGTAATTTTTTTTTTTTTTTTTTTTTTGTAGAAGTCCTTCTTTAGGTATATTCGTAAGTAATTTTTAGCTGTTGTAAAAGATGTTGAGTTCTTTATTTGATTCTCAGCTTGGTCACGGTTGGTGTATAGCAGAGCTATTGGTTTGTGTACATTAATTTTGTATTCTGAAAGTGCTGAATTTATTTGCCACTTCTAGGAGCTTTTTGGATGACTCTTTATGTGATCATATCAGCAGCAAACAGCAACAGTTTGACCTTGTCTTTACCAATTTGGATGCCCTTTATTTCTTGTTCTTATATGATTGCTCTGGCTAGGACTTTCAGTACTATGTTGAATAGAAGTGGTGAAAGTGGGCATCCTTATCCTGTTCTAGTTGTCAGGGGGAATGTTTCAACTTCTCTCTTTTCTGTATAATGTTGGCTGTGGATTTATCATAGATGGCTTTTGTTACCTCGATGTGTGTCCCTTTTATGCCAATTTTACTGAGGGTTTTAATCGTAAAGAGATGCTGGATTTTTTCAAATGCTTTTTCTATCTCTATTGAGATGATCATGTGATTTTTGTTTTTGATTCTGTTTATGTGGTGTGTCACATTTATTGACTTGAGTATGTTAAACAATCCCTGCATCACTGATATGAAACAAACTTGATCATGGTGGATTATCTTTTTGATTTGATGTTGGATTCAGTTAGCTATTATTTTGTTGAGGGTTTTTGTATCTATGTTCATCAGGGATCTTGGTCTATATTTTTCTTTTTTCATTATGTTCTTTCCTGTTTTTGGCATTAGGGTGATATTGGCTTCATAGAATGATTTAGGGAGGATTCCTTCTTTCTCTATTTGTGGAATAGTGTCAATAGGATTGGTACCAATTCTTCTTTGAATGTCTGATAAAATTCATCTGTGAATCCATCTGGTCCTGGAATTTTTTTGTTTGGTAACTCAAATTACCATTTCAATCTTACTGCTTGTTATTTGTCTGTTGAGTCTCTCTTTATTTCTGGTCTAATCTAGAAGGGTTATATGTTTCCAAGAATTTATCCATCTCCTCTAGGTGTTCTAGTTTGTGCATGTAAAGTTGTTCATAGTACCTTTAATGATCTTTTGTACTTCTGTGGTTTTGGTTGACGTATCTCCTGTTTCATTTCTAATTGAGCTATTTGGATCTTCTCTCTTCTTGGTTAACCTTGCTAATGGTCTATCCGTTTTGTTTATCTCTTCAAAGAACCAGGTTTTATTTTATTTGCCCTTTGTATTGTCTTTTTGTTGCTGTAGTTTAAATTTCATTTAGTTCTTCTAGGCTCTTTGTTATTTCTTTACTTTTGCTGGGTTTGGTTTGTTCTTGTTTCTCTAGTTCCTTGAGGTATGAGCTTAGATTGTCTCTTTGTGCTCTTTCAGACTTTTTGATGTAGACATTTAATGTTATGTCAGTGGAGAAAAGTCCCCCAATATTATTGCATTGCTGTCTGTCTTGTCTCTTAGGTCTAATAATAATTGTTTTTATAAATCTGGGAGCTTCAGTATTAGGTGCATATATATTTGGGATTGTGATACTTTCCTGTTGGACTAGGCCTTTTATCATTATATAATGTGCCTCTTTGTCTTTTTTAACTGCTGCTGCTTTAAAGTTTGTTTTTTCTGATACAAGAATAGCTACTCCTGCTTGCTTTTGGTGTCCATTTGCATTGAATATATTTTTCTACCCCTTTACCTTAAGTTTATGTGAATCCTTATGTATCAGGTGAGTCTCTTGGAAACAGCAGATACTTGTTTGCTGAATTCTCATCCATTCTGCCATTCTGTGTCTTTTCTTTTTCTTTTTAATTGCGTTTAGTTTAATGCTGAATTTACTCCCATGCCATAAGTTTTTGTTTCCTCAGTTTCTTCTGGGATATCTTTTCTTCTGGGCAACCTCCTCTTCTGGTTTAGGAACAATCTGTTCCTTTTCAATAAGGATCATCTCAATGTGGCAGGGAGACCTCATATATGGGTTAATCTGACTATGAGCTCCATATGTCCAGCAGCACATCTTAGATGCTTTATTCACTTGGATATGTGTTGTGGGAAGTCAGGGACCCCAAATAGAGGGACCGGCTGAGGCCACGGCAGAAGAACATAAATTGTGAAGATTTCATGGACATTTATTAGTTCCCAAATTAATACTTTATAATTTCTTATGCCTGTCTTTACTGCAATCTCTGAACATAAATTGTAAAGATTTCATGGACATTTATCACTTCCCCAATCAATATTTTTGTGATTTCCTATGCCTGTCTTTACTTTAATCTCTTAATCCCATCATCTTCGTAAGCTGAGGATGTATGTTGCCTCAGGACCCTGTGATGATTGTGTTAACTGCACAAATTGTTTAAACAATATAAAATCGGGGCACTTTGCAAAAAGAACAGGATAACAGTAATGTTTAGGGAACAGGGGAGATAACCATTAGTTCTGGCTGCCTGAGAGTTGGGCAAAACAGAGCCATATTTCTCTTCTTTCAAAATCAAATAGGACTATCACTGAATTCTTTTTCTCAGCAAGGAGCAGCCCTGAGAAAGAGAATGCATTCCTAGGGGTAGGTCTCTAAAATGGCCACTCTGGGAATGTCTGTCTTTTACGGTTATAGATAAGGGATGACATAAGCCCCGGTCTCCTATAGCACTCCCAGGGTTATTAGGATGAGGAAATTCCTGCCTAATAAATTTTGGTCAGACCGGTTGTCTGCTCTCAAACCCTGTCTCCTGATAAGATGTTATCAATGACAGTGCGTGCCCAAAACTTCATTAGCAATTTTAATTTCTCCCCGGTCCTGTGATCTTGCCCTGCTTCCTTTGCCTTGTAATATTTTATTACCTTGTGAAGCACGTGATCTCTGTGACCCACACCCTATTCATACACTCCCTTCCCTTTGAAAATCACTAATAGAAACTTGCTGGTTTTGCGGCTTGGGGGGCATTATGGAACCTGCCAACATGTGATGTCTCCCCTAGATACTCAGCTTTAAAATTTCTCTCTTTTGTACTCTTTCTCTTTATTTCTCAGACCAGCCAACACTTAGGGAAACAGAAAAGAACCTATGTGAAATAATGTTGAATTATCGGGGGCAGGTTCCCCAATAGATGTGCTCAATTACCAGAGAGTCTACATCTAAACCTTTAAGTTCACCATTACTCTCTGCGTTTTTAAGCATGTGCAGCAAAAATTCAGCACTCTTTTGGGCCACCAACCTTGTGTCTAGCCCCACTGCTTGGCCTGGGCATACCTGCCAACTCCACCATTGTAACATCGGAATGGTACACACTGTTTCTGTAAAGTGACATCTTTCAGATATTTTGTGGCTTTTCATATATACATACCTTGATGGCCCGGGCAATTTCACAAGTATTCTTAAGGTGAATACGAAGGTTAGAACCTCTTGATTTGCATGATTTTGTGGGGTTCTCTGGGTCAAGTGTATAGGGAACCATTTTCACAGATTACCTCAGGCCACTTAGGGAAAGAGCCATTCTGTATCTTTTAAGTGGAGCATTTAGGCAATTTACATTCAATGTTATTGTTGAGATTTGAGGTACTATTCTATTCACCATGCTATTTGTCACCTGAATATCTTGGTTTTTTCATTGTGTTATTGTTTCATAGATCCTGTGAGATGTACGCCTTTAAGATTTTATTTTGTGCATTTCAAAGATTTGTTTTGAGGTTTAGAACTTTTTTTTTTTTTTTCCTTAGCAATACTTGTAGTACTAGCTTGGTAGTAGTGAATTCTCTCAGCATTTGTTTGTCTGGAAAAGACTGTATCTTTCCTTCATTTATGAAGCTTATTTTCACTGGATTCAAAATTCTTGGCTGATAATTGTTTTGTTTAAAGGAGGTTAAAGATAGAACCCCAGTCCCTTCTAGCTTGTTGGGTTTCTGCTGAGAAATCTGCTGTTAATCTAAGTCTTTAGATCTGTGAACATGGGATATTTTTCCATTTGTTTAGATTTTCTTTAATTTCTTTCAACAATGTTTTATAGTTTTCAGAGTATAAGTTTTATCATATGTAACTACATATGTAGAACTACAAATGGTAGTTCCATTTTTACTTACTTGGTATATCTCCATACTGTTTTCCATAGATGTTGAACTAATTTACATTCCCTCCCACAGTGTATAAGCCTTCTCTTTACTCTGTATCCACAGTAACATATGTTACTTATGCTGCAACTTTATGTCCATGTGTACTCATTGTTTAGCTCCCACTTATAAATGAGAACACATGATCTTTGATTTTCTTCTTCTGAGTTAGTTTACTTAGGATAATGGCCTCCAGCTCCATCTATGTTGCTGCAAAGGACATGATTTTATTCTTTTTATATGGCTGAATAGTATTCCACTGTGTGTGTGTGTGTGTGTGTATGTATATATATATATATATATATATATACACACATACACGCATACATATAAGGAAACTGTGGTATGTATGTGTTTAAAGAAAATGTGGTAAGTGTCCACCAACCCTTGGTGAACACTTAGGTTGGTTCCATGACTTTGCTATTGTGAATAGTGCTGCAATGAACATACGAGTGCAGGTTTTTTTCTTATATAATGGATTCTTCTTCTTTAGGTAGATAACCAGTAGTAGGATTGCTGAATCAAATGGTAGTTCTATTTTTACTTCTTTGGAATATCTCCATACTGTTTTCCATAGAGATTGAACTAACTTACATTCCCTCCAACAGTGTATAAGCCTTCTCTTTACTCCGTATCCACAGTAGCATATGTTGTTTTTTAACTTTGTAATAATAGCCACCCTGACTGATATAAGATAATATCTCATTGTGGTTTTAATTTGCTCTTCTCTGATGATTAGTGATGTTCAGGATTCTTAAAATATGTTTGTTGGAATACTTAGTAATGAAATCAAATCGGTAATAAAAAAGTCTCCCAACAACAACAAAAAAGACCAGGACCAAACAGATACACAGCCAAATTTTACTAGACATGCAAAGCACTAATACCAATATTACTGAAACTATTCCAAAAAATTAAGGAGTAGGGATCTTTCCCTAACTCATTCTATAAATTCAGTGTCAGTCTCATACGAAAAATCAGACAAGGACACAACAAGAAAAGAAACCTACAGGCCAATATTCCTGACAAACGTAGAAGCAAATATCCTCGACAAAATATTATCAAACTGAATCCAACAGAACATCAAAGAAAAAAAAATCCATCACAATCAAGTGGGCTTAATTCCAGGGAGGCAAGGATGGTTCAACATATGCAAATTAATAAACATGATTCACCATGTAAACAAAACAAAGAACAAAAACTTTCTGATCATCTCAGTAGACGTAAAATAAGTATTTGATAAAATGCAACATCACTTCATAATTTTAAAAAACCCTCAGCAAACTAGGCATAAATGGAATATATCTCAAAATAATAGCCGTATATGACAACCCCATAGTCAATATCATACTGAATGAGGAAAATTTGAAAGCATTTCACCTCAGGACTAGAACAAGAAAAGGATGTCCACTCTCATCACTCTTATTCAACATAGTACTGGTAGCCCAAGCCAGAACAATGAGGCAAGAAAAGAAATAAAAGACATCCAAATTAGAAAAGAGGATGTCCAATTATCTCTGTTTGCTGATGACACAACCATGTACTTAGAAAATCCTAAAGGCTCCTCCAGAAGACTCCTAGAGTTAATAAGCAACTTCTGTAAAGTCTCAGGATACAAAATCAATTTACAAAAATTAGTAGCATTTATATACACCAATAATGTTCAAACTGAGAACCAAATTAAGAACTCAATCCTATTTACAGTAGTCACACAAAAAAAGTTAAACACTTAGGAATACATTTAACAAAGATCTCTACAACAGAAACTACAAAACACTGATGAAGTAAATTGTAGCTGTCCCAATAAAATAGAAAAATATCCCATGCCCATGGATTAGAAGAATCACTATTATTAAAATGGCCATATTGCCCAAAGCAATCTACAGATTCAATGCAGTTCCTATCAAATTACCAATGTCTTCCTTCATAGAATTAGAAAAGCAATCCTAAAATTCATATGGAACAACAACAAAAAGCGCAAATAGCCAAAGCACTCCTAAGCAGAAAGAACAAATCTGGAAGCATCACATTGCCTAACTTCAAATTATATTACAAGGCCATACTAATAAAAACTGCATGGTACTGGCACAAAAATAGGTACATGGATCAGTGGACTGGAACAGAGAACCCAGAAATAAAGTCATATACCTATAACCAATGGATCTTTGATAAAGTTTATAAAAATAAACAATGGGGAAAGGACATACTTTTCAATAAATGATGCTGGGAAAACTGGCTGGCTATCTGTGGAAGAATAAAGCTGGACCCCTCTCTCTTACTATATACAAAAATTAACTCAAGATGGATTAAAGACCTAAACATAAGACCAGAAACTAAAAGTTCTAGAAGTTAGATCAGATTTTTCTGCCTTTCTTAGTTGCTTTGTAATCTCCTTTTACCTATATTTACATGGCCTGTTTAGAGAGGCCTGCATTTGTGATATTCACTGTTGTTCTCACATTTTTTTTGGACAAGATATACCCTCCTATTCTGGATAGGCCTCATTCCATCAAGCTCAATGACACCTCTGAGAATAGAACTGCCAAAAGTTCTATATGCTAACATGTATCCGTAACTTCTGACCCGGAATGTGTATCATGCCAGGTCTCAATATGTTTAGTTCCTTCCTGTGTGGAGATTAAACATATTTTGCCTTTTATACACAATCTATAAAGCCATAAGCAGAAAAAAGTTTTATGCTTTGTGTTATTTCTCACTTTCTGTTACTTAACAGTGACACAGTTTTTGTTGTTCATTATTCTTCAAGTTCATCACATTTTAATGTTAAAGTCACGTGATGAGGTCAGCAGGTTTTCTAACAAAATGTTTTCTTTATCTGCATTGAGATGTCGTGTGTCATTTTCAGTAGCATATTTGTTACTTTAAAAGATATGTTGTTAAATTATGCTTCTTGTGGTTATGTTTTATAACAAAATATTCTAAAATAAATTCTGCATTACTTTTCTGTGAAGGAGATTTCTAACTACCAGCCACAATGTTTCTTCTTTATTTCACAGGGATGCAAGCTGGTGAGCTGTTAATTCCTATAGAATCTATTTTATTAACAACCCAAAAATATAATAGCTCTGTTCTCAAAAAGGGTGTTTGATGTTCTGAATATTCAGTGTAATCCTCTGAGGCATGGAGAAGTTCCTGAAACCTAATTAAACAAGGTAATATGTTATATGAAAGTTTTCTACATGTAATTTGTTATATTTTTATTAAATACAATCTAATTTCTGGTAAATTGGAACCCATGTAGTAAAGAGCCTATTTAATAGCCAATACATTTATTTTGATGATAATGATGACATATTCTGGGAACAGGAAGCAGATGTTGAAAATGTTTACCATCATTCTTGATGCATCCATCTTTGACAGTTATGGACTCCAGATTGAACAATATCTCTTTTTTATTCCTCTCAATCATCAAATTAGTTTAATAAGATGTGGAAGACCTAGTATTCATTTGTAGTACTCATGGTTTTGGGAATCGCGGCAAAAATTTTGTTTTATAAATTTTGGTCCTGATAGAGTTGTGTAAGAAAGTTACTAAAATAGAACTGAAATAATAAATGACATTTGAAGCCCCTTCTTATTCAGAGAGCCTATGATTATAACTGAATGAAGCCAAAGATTATCTTCATTAGATTCTAGATATACTTTCTTGTAATTATTAGCATTTAATTTATGCATATATTTTACTGAAAACCCCTGTGTAAAACATTTTAGGTGACATCAGTTAGATGTTCATTCCTTGGGTTTGCATTGGACCTCCATAGATGCTTCAGTTCAGCATTCAACTTTCATGCCCTAACCTGCACCTCCTGTAACTACCCTAATGTTCATCGCACTCTGCAGGGGATGGATTATATTCTTCTCAGTTCTCTCTTTTCTCCCACACTTCCCTGGAAGTCTTCCCTGTCTTGAAAAAAGAAAAAAATATATATATATAGATATATATTATTAATATATATTCATTTCCATTTGAAATAGTCCTTCACTTAAAAAGAAACTCAAAGAACCAATGTGCCAATAAATGATGTATAATCAAGGCATTCTTATGAATAAAATTGCGTTATTATATTTTCTTTGTTCATGAGTTTATATTGCCTATTTTTATTTGTAGCAGTTAGCAAATTCTTTTCTTCAATATTATAACTCATTTCAGTCTTTTGTTATCTTTGCATTTATGGTTACTGTATTAGTCAGCTTCTGCTAAGTCATATTGTGAACATATATAACCACTGAAATCACAGTGGCCGGTAATAACCAGCCTTTATTTCTCTCTCATGTACGTGTTGGCTGAAGACCAGCTTTGACTCTGTTCCATGTGTTCTGCATTTTGGGATAAGGCTGAAGGAAAAGCTCCTATTTTGGTCTTATGGCAGGGGGAAAAGAGCAATGTAAAGGCAAATTTTAGCCAACTTGACATACTAAAAATGTCATCTTTTTACTTAGGGTTGCATATCTTCTATTTAATATGTGGTCAACTATTTCCTATCTGTTCTGTTTTCTTTTTTTCTGTAGTAAATTGTTTTTTTCTTGTTCTTTGCCATATTATCTAAAGAATGTTAAATATTTATTTTACTGATTTATGAGTTCCTGACATATAATAAGAATATTGGCACTGTTCTATAATTTTTATAAGTATTTTTCTAGTCTTTTTTTGACATTCAATTTATAAATGCACAGAAAGCAATTTTTAATGTAGCCAATTACATAAATAAAATTTTAAGACTTTTTCAAATGACTATAACTATATAGTTTAAATGGTCCTGTGCATAATCAAATCAGTTAGCTTATCAATAATTTTCAAATATTTCCTAGCTTTGAATTTTACATTTAAATTTTCAATTTATTTAAAATGCGTGTTTACAGTGTGAGGTAAAAATCCAAGTTCCTTTTATTCAAAATATTCAATCTCTTGTCTCTTTAGAAAAATAATGTTTTTTTAATCGGTAGTACATTCATATGGTTCAAAATTCAAAAAGTATAAAATTGCAGTATCTTTCCTACTCTGTCCCATATCACGTAACCATAAAAGGAGCTAGTCTTGTGGCATATTCTCTTCCTCATTCCCAGTTTTTCTAAATACGATATGAGTTTAACATACAGTTAATTGTGTTTTTTATATACATTCTATCTTACAATTATTTTTGTATATTTAGTTGAATAAGAAAATAGGTATTAAAAAATTATTGAGAAAATCGTAGTTTATCTGCCAATACTTTTAAACCACCATTACGCATGAGCTCTTAATTTTACTCTCAAATTAGTTGGAATAAATTTTCACGTAGTTTTTTCTTCCCCCCAAGAAGTTCACATAGAAGGAGTGATGGTTAATACTGAATGTCAACTTGACTGGATTGAAGGATGCAAACTATTGATCCTGGGTTTGTCTGTGAGGGTGTTGCCAAAAGAGATTAACATTCGAGTCAGTGGACTGGGAAAGGCAGACTCATCCTTAACTGGGTGGATACCATCTAATCAGCTGCCAGCCAATATAAGGCAGGAAAAAAATGTGAAAAAGAGAGACTGGCCTAGCCTCCCAGCCCACAGATTTCTCCCATGCTGGATGCTTCCTACCCTCAAATATCAGACTCCAGTTCTTCTTCTTCTTTTTTCTTTCTTCTCCTTCCTTCTTCTTCTTCTTTTCTTTCTTTCTTTCTTTCTTTCTTTCTTTCTTTCTTTCTTTCTTTCTTTCTTTCTTTCCTCCTTCCTCCTCCTCCTCCCTCTCCTCTTCCTTCTCCTCTCCTACCTCCTCCTCTCCTCCTTCTCCTTCTCCTTCTCTTCTCTTCTTCTTCTTCTTCTTTTCTTCTTCTTTCTTTTCTCTTCTTCTTTCCTTCTTCTTCTGCTTCTGCTTCTGTTCTGCTTGCTTTTCTTCTTCTTCTTCTTCTCTTCTTCCTTCTTCTCTTTTCTCTTATTTCTTCCTTCTTCTTTTTTTCCTTCCTTCTTCCCTTCCCTCCTCTCCTCCCTTCTTTTTCTCTTCTTCTTTTCTCTTCTTTTCTTTTCTTCTCTTTCTTCTTCTTTCTTCTCTTATTCTTCCTTCTTCTTTCTTCTTTCTCTTTCCTTCTTCCCTCTCCTTCTTCTTTTTCTTCTTCTTCTTCTTCTCTTCTTCTTCTTCTTCTTTTTTTTCTTCTTCTTCTTCTTCCTCTCCTTCCTTCTTCTTCTTTTCTTCTCCTCTCCTCTCCTCCCTCCTCTCCTCCTCCTCCTCTCTCCTCCTCCTTCTTCTTCTTCTTCTTCTCTTCTTTCTTCTTCTTCTTCTTCTTTTCTTCTTTCTTCTTCCTCCTCCTCCTCTCCTTCCTCCTTCTTCTTTTCTTTCCTCCTCCTCCTCCCTCCTCCTCCACCCTCTCCCTCCTCCTCCTCTCTCCTCCTTCTTCTTCTTCTTCTTCTTTCTTCTTCTTCTTCTTCTTCTTCTTCTTCTTCTTCTTCTTCTTTTCTTTTCTTTCTTCTCTTCTTCTTCTTCTTCTTCCTTCTTCCTCTTCTTCTTTTCTTTCTTCTTCTCTTCCTTCTTCCTTCTATTTTCCTTCCTTCTTCCTTCTTCTTCTTCTCTCTTCCTTCTTCCTTCTTCTCCTCCTCCTCCTCCTCCTACCTCTCTCCTCCTCCTCCTCCTTCTTTTCTTCCTTCTTCTTCTTCTTCTTCTTCTTCTTCTTCTTCTTCTTCTTCTTCTTCTTTCTTCCTCTTCTCTTCTTCTTCTTCCTTTCTTTCTTTCTTCTTCTTCTCTTCTTCTTCTTCTTTCTTCTTTTTCTTCTTTCTTCCTCTTCCTCTCCTTTGTTCTTCTTCCTCCTCTTCTTTCTTTCTTTCTTCTTTCTCTTTCTTCTTTCTTTCTTCTTTCTTCTTCGTTCTTTCCTCCTCCTCCTTCTCCTCTTCTTCTCCTTCTCCTCCTCTGCCTCCTTCTTCTTCCTTCTTCTTCTTCTTCTTCTTCTTCTTCTTCTTCTTCTTCTTTTCTTCCTTTTTTTTTTTTTTGTTGTTGTTTTCTGAGATGGAGTCTTACTCTGTCACCTAGGCTGGAGTGCAATGGCATGATCTCGGTTCACTCCAACCTCTACCTCCCAGGTTCAAGCAATTCTTCTGATTCAGCCTCATGAGTAGGTGGGACTACAGGCCCCTGCCACAAAGCCTGGCTAACTTTTGTATTTTTAGTAGAGATGGGGTTTCACCATGTTGGCCAGGCTGGTCTCAAACTCCTGACCTTGTGATCTGCCTGTCTTGGCCTCTCAAAGTGCTGGCATTATGGGCATGAGCCACCGTGCCTGGCCCAGTTCTTCAGTTTTGAGACTTGGACTGGCTATCATTGCTCCTCAAGCTTGCAGATAGCCTATTGTGGGACCTTGTGATCATGTAAATCAATACTCTATAAACTCCTCTTTATATATATCTTATTAGTTCTGTCCCTCTGGAGAACCTTGACTAATACAGATTTTGCTACCAGGAGTGGTTCTAGAGGAACAAAATATTAAGGATGGAGTTATTTTGTTGGTTTTGGGGTTTCTGGAGTTGGCTACTTAATATGATTAGACCCCAAAATGCTTAGGACTATACTTCTAATACTATGGAGAACACTGATAGTCCTTGCTGTGAACTGTTTAGAGATTTGTGCAAAATAAATGCATTTGACACTGCTGATTCACTGCTCATGAGGGGCAAGGAGTTTAGTGATTTTATCCATAATATCTTTGACCACATGAGGAGAACTAAGGATATAATGAAGCTGGTTGGTTGCTCTTAAGTTCAATGGACAAAGTGATGAAAGGAAATGATGAACTCAGGGATTCTGTCTCCCAGCTTCAGAAACACATACTGAGCCTCAAATCTGCTAAGATTGCCCTGAGTAAGAGTCTTATCTCTCATGGAGAAAGAGCTGAAATTGTGGAAAAACAGACACAAGCTCTTATCATGCGAGTGGCTGACCTGCAACTAAAGGTGCATGCCCAGCCTTGTGTCTACTGTTAAAGTGAGGGCACTGTTTGGAAAATAATGGGACCCTGCAATTTGGAATGCGGATGTGTGGGAGGACCCTGATGAAGCTGGGGACACTGAGTTTGTAAACTCTATGAACCTTTTTTGCCAGAAGATACAGCTTCCCCATTTCCAGTGGTGGCAACATCCTCTCCCCAGCCCATGATTCCATCAGACTTTCCACCTTTGTCTGAGGAGATAAACCCTGCACTGCCTGAGGCCACAGTGATGGCCTCTCCTGAGGCAGTTTCCAGGCAAAATAATGTTGATTCTCCTCAGGAGAATCAAACCTCAACACTTCTGTTTGCTTCTAGGCCTATAATTAACTAAAGTCCTGGTGGGCCTCTAGAGGTGAGGTTGGTAGTGTGACCCATGAGGGGGTGCACAACACTGGAAAAGAACTCTTTGAGTTCTCTAATTTATATAAACAGAAATATGGAGAACAGGCATGGGAATGGATATTAAGGGTATGGGATAATAGTGGAAGCAACATAGAGTTGGATCAGGCTGAATTTATTGATTTGGGCCCACTAAATAGGGACTCTGCATTTAATGTTGCAGCTCGGGCAGTTAAAAAAAGGTTCTAGTAGTTTATTTGCTTGGTTAGCTGAAATATGGATTGAAAGATGGCCCACTGTGAGTGAGCTAGAAATGCTTGATCTCCCTTGGTTTAATGTAGAGGAAGGGATCAAAGGTTTAAGGGGATTGGGATGGTGTAGTGGATTAGTCACTTTAGACAGACTCATCCCAGCTGGAAGGGACCAATGCCTTGTGCAGTAGATTTGTGAGAGCAGCACCTGCACCTTTGAAGAGCCCTGTAATTGGTTTTCTTTGGATGTCAGATCTAGTGGTGGGAACTGCAGTCACTTAAAGACAAAATTTAAATCCATGCATATATTTATTACAGCACGATTTACAATAGCAAGGTATGAAATCAACCTAAGTGCCCATCAATGGTAGACTGGATAAAGAAAGTGTAGTATGTATATATCATGGAATACCATACAGGCACAAAAAGAATGAGATCGTGTTCTTTGCAGGAATATAGATGGGGCTGGATGCCATTATCCTTAGCCAACCGATGCCTTGCAAAATAGATCTGTGAGGGCAGTACCTGCACCTTTAAAGAGCCCTGTAATTGCTCTTCTCTGGATGTCAGATCTAATGGTGGGAACTGTAGTCACTCAACTACAAAATTTAAATACAATGAGAATAATTGAATCCTGATGTGGCAGGGGCCAAGTGGCAGCACTCAACCATCAAATGCAATGTGGGCATAGCTACCATGATTGACAGCAGAGGCAAAGTGGCAATCAGAATAGTAGGACTAGTGTAGAGCTCTGCAGGCTAATTAATCATGGTGTTCCTAAAAGCAAAATTGATAGGAAACCTATTGCATTCCTACTTAATTTATACAAGCAGAAAACTCCTAGGTCGAATGGACAAAATACTAATTTGAATTATAAAAACAGAGAATCACAACCCCTCAATCAATTTCCAGACTTGAGACACTTTACAGACCCTTTAAATGAATGGGAGGACGGGTCCACTAAAGGACCCCACTACATTACCGACAATTTATGCAGTGAATCTTTCTCCCATCCTCCCCCAAGGAGACCTCTAGACTTTTGCCAGGGTAACTGTGCATTGGGTAAAGGGAAATGATCAGACATTTCAGGGACTACTGGACATGTTCTGAGTTGACATTGATTCCAGGGGACCCAAAACCTCATTGTGGTTCTTCAGTTAAAGTAGAGGCTTATGGAGGTAAGGTAATTAATGGAGTTTTAGCTCAGCTCTGACTTACAGTAGGTCCAGTGGGTCCCTGGACTCATCCTGTGGTCGTTTCCCCAGTGCCAGAATGCATAAATGGCATAGACATACTTAACAGCTGGCACAAGCTTGACATTGGCTCCCTGACTGGTAGAGTGAGGGTTATTATGGTGGGAAAGGCTAAATAGAAGCCATTAGAGTTGCCTCTACCTAGAAAAAATAGTAAATCAAAAACAAGATCACATCCCTGGAGGGATTGCAGAGATTACTGCCACCATCAAGGACTTGAAAGACACAGGGTTGGTGATTCCCACCACATCCCTGTTCTACTCTCCCATTTGGCCTGTGCAGAAGACAGATGGATCTTGGAGAATGACAGTGGATTATCATAAGCTTAACCAAGTGGTGACTCTAACTGCAGCTGCTGTATCAGATGTGGTTTCATTGCTTGAGCAAATTAACATATCCCCTGTGACCTGGTATGCAGCCATTGACATGGCAAATACGTTTTTCTCCACTTCTGTCCATAAGGCCCACCAGAAGCAATTTGCCTTTAGCTGGCAAGGCTAGCAATATACCTTTACTGTCCTACCTCAAGGGTATATCAACTCTCTGACTTTGTGTCATAATGTTATTTGGGGAGACCTTGATCACTTTTCACTTCTGCAAGATATCACACTGGTCCATTATATTGATGACATTGTGCTGATTGAATCCAGTGAGCAAGAAGTAGCAAACACACTGGACTTATTGGTGAGATATTTGCGTGCCAGAGGATGGGAAATAAATCTAAAATTCAGGGACTTCTACCTCAGTAAAATTTATAGGCGGTCCAGTGGTATGGTGATATCAAGATATTCCTTCTAAGGTGAAGCATAAGTTGCTGCATTAGGCCCCTCTTACAACCAAGAGAGAGGCACACTGCCTAGTGGACCTATTTGGATTTGGGAGGCAACACATTTCTCATTTGGGTGTGTTACTCTGGCCCATTTATCGAGTGACCTGAAAGGCTGCCAGTTTTGAGTGGGGTCCAGAACAGGAGGAGGCTCTGAAATAGGTCCAGGCTGCCATGAAAGCTGCTCTGTCACTTGGGCCATATGACCAAGTGGATCCAATGATGTTTGAGGTGTCAGTGGCAGATAGAGATGCTGTTTGGGACCTTTGGCAGGCCTCCATAGGTCACAGAGGAGACCTCTAGGATTTTGGACCTAGACCCTGCCATTTTCTGCAGATAACTACTCTCCTTTTGAGAGACAGCTCCTGGCCTGTTACAGAGCTTTGATAGAAACTGAACATTTGACTATGGGTCATCAGGTCTCCATGTGACCTGAACTGCTATCATGAACTGGGTGCTTTCCAACCCTTCTAGCCATAAAGTGAGGGTATGCACAGCAGGAATTCATTATCAAAGGCAACTGGTATGTATGTGGTTGGGATCGAGCAGCTCCTGAAGGCACAAGCAAGTTACATGAGAAAGTAGCTCAAATGCCTGTGATCTCCATTCCTGCCACGCTGCCTTCTCTCCCTCAGCCTGCACCAATGACCTCATGGGGAGTTCCCTATGATAAGTTGACAGAAGAATAGAAGACTAGGGCCTGGTTCACATATGATTCTGCATAATATACAGGAACTGCCTGAAAGTGGATAGCTGCAGCACTACAGCCCCTTTTTAGGACATCCCTGAAGGACAGAAGTGAAGAGAAATCTTTCCAGTGGGCAGAACTTCAAGCAGTGAACGTGGTTGTGCACTTTCCATAGAAGGAGAAATGGCCAGATGTGTGATTATATACTGATTCATGGGCTGGAGACAATGGTTTCACTGGCTGGTCAGGGACTTGGAAGAAGCATGATTGGAAAATTGGTGACAAAGAAATTTGGGGAAGAGGTATGTGGATGGAAACCTCTCTGAGTGGCCAAAAACTGTGAAGATATTTGTATCCCGTGTGAGTGCTCACCAATGGGTGACCTCAGCAGAGGAGGATTTTAATAATCAAGTAGATAGAATGACTCATTCTGTGGACACCACTCAGCTCTTTCCCTAGCTACCCCGTCATCACCTAATGGGCCCATGAAAAAAATGGCCATGGTGGCAGGGATGGAGGTTACACATGGGCTCAGCAACATTGACTTCCACTTACTAAGGCTGACCTGGCTATGGCCACTGCTGAGTGCCCAATTTGCCAGCAGCAGAGACCAACACTGAGCCCTTGATATGGACTCATGCAATGCCTTATCCACCATCCTGGTGTTCCATACAGCATTGCCTTTGACCAAGACACTCACTTTATGGCTAAAGAAGTGCAGCAGTGGGCTCATGCTTATGGAATTCGCTGGTTTTAGCATGTTTCCCATTATCCTAAAGCAGTTGGATTTATAGAATGGTGGAATGGCCTTTTGAAGTCACATTTACAATGCCAACTAGGTGACAATACTATGCAGGGCTGAGACAAAGTTCTCCAGAAGGTCGTGTATGCTCTGAATCAGCAACCAATATATAGTACTGTTTCTCCTATAACCAGAATTCACGGGTCCAGCAATCAAGGGGTGGAAGTGGCACCACTCACCATCACCCCTAGTGATCCACTAGCAAAATTTTTGCTTCCTGTTCCCATGACATTGTGTTCTGCTGACCTAGGAGTCTTTGTTCCAGAGGAAGGAGTGCTGCCACCAGGAGACACAACAATCCCATTAAAATGGAAGTTAAGATTGCAACCTGGAAAATTTGGGCTCCTCTTACTTTTAAGTTAACAGGCCAAGAAGGGAGTTACAGTGTTGACTGGGGTGATTGACCCAGACTAACAAGATGAAATCAGTCTACTACTCCACAAGAGAGGTAAGGAGGAGTATGAATGGAATACAGGAGATCCATTAGGGCATCTCTTAGTATTACCATGCCCTGTGATTAAGGTCAATGGGAAGCTACAACAGCCCAATCCAGACAGGACTACAAACGGCCCAGACCCTTTAGGAATGAAGGTTTGGGTCACTCTGCCACGAAAAAACCACAGACTACTGTGGTGCTTGCTGAAGGCAAAGGGAATACAGAATGGGTAGTAGCAAAAGGTAATCAACCACATGAAAAAATGCTCGTCATGACTGGCCATCAGAGAAATGCAAATCAAAACCACAATGAGATACCATCTCATACCAGTTAGAATTGCAATCATTAAAAAGTCAGGAAACCACAGGTGCTGGAGTGGATGTGGAGAAACAGGAACAGTTTTACACTGTTGGTGGGATTGTAAACTAGTTCAACCATTGTGGAAAACAGTATGGCGATTCCTCAAGGATCTAGAACTAACAGTACCATATAACCCAGCCATCCCATTACTGGGTATATACCCTAAGGATTATAAATCATGCTGCTATAAAGACACATGCACACATATGTTCATTGTGGCACTATTCACAATAGCAAAGACTTGGAATCAACCCAAATGTCCATCAGTGACAGACTGGATTAAGAAAATGTGGCACATATACACCATGGAATACTATGCAGCCATAAAAAAGGATGAGTTTGTGTCCTTTGTAGGGACATGGATGCAGCTGGAAACCATCATTCTCAGCAAACTATCACAAGAACAGAAAACCAAA
>NW_016813249.1:595625-632737 GCF_001698545.2 Rhinopithecus bieti
CACCGCATGTTCTCACTCATAAGTGGGAATTGAACAGTGAGATCATTTGGACACAGGAAGGGGAGCATCACACATGGGGTCCTATTTTGGGGAGGGGGTAGGGGGGAGGGATACCATTAGGAGATATACCTAATGTAAATGATGAATTAATGGGTGCAGCACACCAACATGGCACATGTATATATATGTAACAAACCTGCACGTTGTGCACATGTACTCTAAAACTTAAAGTATAATTTAAAAAAAAAAGTGGGCAAAGGATATGAACAGACACTTCTCAGAAGAAGATATTCATACAGCCAACAGACATATGAAAAAATGTTCATCATCACTCACCATCAGAGAAATGCAAATCAAAACCACAATGAGATACCATCTCACACCAGTTAGAATTGCAATAATTAAAAAATCAGGAAACAACAGGTGCTGGAGAGGATGTGGAGAAATAGGAACACTTTTACACCGTTGGTGGGACTGTAAAGTAGTTCAACCATTGTGGAAAACAGTATGGTGATTCCTCAAGGATCTAGAACTAGAAATACCATTTGACCCAATTAGTTATCTCATTACGGGGGATATACCCAAAGGATTATAAGTCATGCTGCTATAAAGACACATGCACACGTATGTTTACTGTGGCACTATTCACATTAGTAAAGACTTGGAATCAACCCAAATGTCCATCAGTGACAGACTGGATTAAGAAAATACGGCACATATACACCATGGAATACTATGCAGCCATAAAAAAGGATGAGTTCATGTCCTTTGTAGGACATAGATGCAGCTGGAAACCATCATTCTCAGCAAACTATCACAAGAACAGAAAACCAAACACCGCATGTTCTCACTCGTAGGTGGGAACTGAACAATGAGATCACTTGGACACAGGAAGGGGAGCATCACACACTGGGTCCTATTTTGGGGAGGGTGTAGGGGGGAGGGATAGCATTAGGAGATATACCTAATGTAAGTGATGAGTTAATGGGTGCAGTACACCACCATGGCACATGTATACATATGTAACAAACCTGCACGTTGTGCACATGTACCCTAGAACTTAACGTATAATAAATAAATTTAAAAAAAAGAAAACATCTTCACTTTACTTTTTTTTCCTTTATCATGTGACATAAGATTTATTGACTTCATATCAGCATTTGGGTATTGTTAACTTTATGTAATACTATTTCAGTTGGAGATTGGTGTGTTTCTGGTTGTTCGGAGGATAGTGGTATTATGTTTGGCACAATTATGACCTTACCATTGTCTTTATTTGAAGATTATATATGATCTCAGGAGATGTGTATAGGTTCAATTGAAAGGGATGGACTTATGATGGTTAATACTGAGTGTCAATGTGATTGGATTAAAGGATACCAAGTGTTAATCCTGGGTGTGCCTGTAAGGGTATTGCCAAAGGAGATTAACATTGGAGTCAGTGGGCTGGGAAAGGTAGACCCACCCTTAATTGGGAGGGCACCATCCAATCAGCTGGCAGCAAATATAAAGCAGGCAGAAAAACGTGAAAAGGAGAGAGTGGCCTAGCCTCCCAGCCCACAGATTTCTTCCATGCTGAATGCTTCCTGCCCTTGAACATTGGACTCCAAGTTCTTCAGTTTTGAGACTCGGACTGACTCTTCTTGCTCCTCAAGTTTGCAAACAGCCAAGCAACCTCAAGTTTGCAGGCAGCGGTCCTCCCTCTGGAACCTTGTGATTGTGTAAGTTAATACTTAATAAACTCATACATATATATGAGTGTGTGTGTGTATATATATAATATATATATTTATGTGTGTATGTACGTGTGTGTGTGTGTGTGTGTGTGTGTGTGTGTGTGTATCCTATTAGTTCTGTCCCTCTAGAGAACCCTGACTAATACAGATGGTGTAGTGGATTGAATGGTGTCTCCAAAGATATATCCACATCATAATCCCCAGAACCTGTCACTCTCACCTTACATGGCAAAAAGATGTGATTCAGTTGAGGATCTTGAAAGGAGAAGCTAACACTGGATTTTCCAGATGAACCATAAAATCAGTCATGCTAGAGAGAGGCAGAGGGAATTTGGGCACAGACATGAAGAGAAGATGGCGATGAGAAGAGAGCAGCAGAGATTGGAGTGATGAAACTATGAACCAAGGATCACTAAGGATTGCTGTAGACACCAGAAACTAAGAAGTGGCAATGAATAGAGTATTACCTAGAGCCTCTAGAGGAAATGCAGCCAAGCTGACACCTTAATTTTGGACTTACGGCCCCTTTAACTATAAGAGAACAAATTTCTGTTGTTGTAAGCCTCCAAGGTTATGGTAATTTGTTATAGCATCCCTAGATACCTAATACAGGTGGTGCTTTATGAACCTGGCAGGAAAGAATGAGAATGCTTTTCTCTACCTTAATATACAAACTACAAATTGGCAAGGCATAGAAATTTTGGATTTACAATTTTATTCCTTAAATATTCTCTGCACATTGTTATATTGATTATTACTTGCAACCATTCTCTTTTTAATGGAACATAAATTTTCTTCCTGATTAGCAGGATTCTTTTTTTAAAAAAAAAATTTGTCCTTTAAAAAAAAACTATTTCAAGGATTTATCCCTCTTTATTGATTACTTTCTGGAATAGAGTGAGCCTTTTATTTATTATTATTATTATTATATTATTATTATTATTCTTTTTTTTTTTTTTGGAGTCCCCCTCTGTTGCCCAGGCTGGAGTGCAGTGGCATCATCTCAGCTCACTGCAACCTCCGCCTCCCAGGTTCAAGCATTTCTCCTGCCTCAGCCTCCAGAGTAGCTGGGACCACAGGTGTGTGCCACCACATCCAGCTAATTTTTGTAATTTTTGGTAGAGGCAGGGTTTCACCATGTTCTCCAGACTGGTCTCTAACTTCTGACTTCAAGTGATCCACCTGCCTCGGCCTCCCAAAGTGCTGGGATTGCAGGAGTGAGTCACCGTGTCTGGGCGAGCATTTTTAAATAACAAACAGAGATTGTTTTCTTCAATTCAGAATATTTTGTTCTATTAGGGCTATGATTATTATTTTTGTTTTATTTATTTTTAACTTTTCTTTATTAACACCGCATATGTATATGGTCCTCTTCTCTGACCTCAATTTTTGTGATTTTTTCTTTTATTATTTTCATCCCATTGTCCATTTCCTTATTTATTACAGTTTAAATTTGTCCTCAATGATATTGTTTCTATTTTCTGCAACAGTTTGTATGCTCCTTATTGTTCTTAATGTTTATTTTTATATTATGTTGTTAACTGTTTCAGTCCATTTTAATTTCATGTTGCCTTTTATAAATTGTTTTTGGTTGTACTTTTTTCATTCTATAGCAAATCATTTTCAGAGATATACTTTTTCTATACGTATTTTCTTACATAATTACATTTTTAAATTAAATTACACTTAATAGTCTAGTTAAAGTGACAGCTTATAGCAACAAATAGCAGTCCTCTGTCTCATCTTAACTTAACCTGGGTCATTCTAATTCCCACTCTTCAAACGCAAACCTTTGTAACTTTTTTTTTTTTTTTTTTTTGGTAATTACTTTCTTAGTCTAAATAACATATTTACGATGGTTTAAATAACATGCAATCTCTTGATTTTATAATTTTGATTTATTATGCTATGGAATATGAAGATTTTCTCTGTAATATTGTCTCTCTAATACATGTCTCCCCAGTGTCCTGAAAGATTTTCATAATTTTTCTATCAATCAATATTTAATATTTATGTTATTATAACTAGGTAGAGTTCCCTCATGAGCTATGTAGTCTTTCAGAAACAGAACTCTTTTGCTTTCTCTGTAGTCATGAATTGCCTATTTATCATTTGATTTACTTTTATATATCTATCACTAATTCATACCCAAATTCTCCCACAGAAGATTAATTCTCAATATATTAATTTCACTTTTCTTTGGCGACCTCTGCTATGATATGAATGCGTCCCTCCAAAATTCATATGTTTAAATATAATCCTCAGTGTGTTATTACAGTGTTAGGAAGTGGGGCCTTTAGGAGATGACTAGGTCGGGAGGGTAGAACCGTGCGAATGATTAGCACCCTTGTAAAAGAGGTCTAAAGAGAGCATGTGTGCCCTTTCCACATGCGAGCATGCAGCAAGAAGGTACCATCTATGAAGCAGAGAGAGACGTTTCACACTCAATCTGCTGGAGTTTTGATCTCAGACTGCTTGGGCTCCAGAACTATGAGCAATAAATTTCTTACAGTTGTTTATAAATTATCCAGTCTAACTTATTTTGTTATGGCAGCCCAAATGGGCTATGACAACATCCCATCAGCAACCCTTCAACCACATACTCTGATCAGGACTGATTGCTTATTGGACCTGCAGCACAGCTATCGTCCTGCATTTTGATTCACTAACATGCTTGACTTCCTTTTGCCAACATCCTGAGATTTCATTTATTTCCTATGTTGAACATCTTTTTTCCTGGACCTCATGTATTCCCTTTCTTGGTTTATTTGTTTTAGTAGAGCTTATTTTCCAGGCACTTCCTGAGAAAAGGTGTAAGTGAAGTAAAATTTTGAAAACTTGAATGTCTAAAACATCTTTTAAAATTCTACCTTCACACGTTTGTTCTTTGAAGGACATAGAATTATAGCTTACAATATTTTTCTTTTAAAATTTGACATCCTCACTCCATTTACTTAAAGAATCCAGTGTTATTTTTGAGAAATCCTCTATTAATTTACTTTGTCTGTAAACTGATTCTCTTCCTCCAACTTGGGAAGCTTTTTAGAATATCTCTAAGATTCTTGCATATCACTAACAAGTAACTGGAAAGTGTCTGTTCATTATCATCCTTATTTGTATTTCTAATTTTCTTATGTTTTCTCTACTGTTTCAATCTCTTTGTTTTATTTGGTCTACTTTCTTGCAAATTTTCTCAAGTTTCTTTTTCATCATTTTGACTGAGTTTTAAATTTATTTTATCAAATCTTTAATGTCCAAAACTTTCTTTATATTCTGAATGTATCTATTAAACTAGAGGCCTATTCTTGTTCTTTTGGATGCAATATTTATCTCACCATTTTTTGACAATCTGAGTTATTGTTATTTTTTTGTTTCAAGTTTACTTTTGCTCCCTGTGTTGTCTCTGCATCCCCTGTGCTCCATTGTTTCTCTTTGTATGCTTTGGTCTCTTTTATATTTAGGATTCTCATCAATCTCTCATGATCCTAGGCCACTTAAGGCTGATTGGGAACTCTGTGTGTGGTGTGGGAGAGGCTTATCAAGTAATAACATTCACTAAAGTTTAATTGGACAGAAACTAGGCCATTTTTGCTAGGAGGATTTCCAGCTGTCAGCACCTACAGGTCTGCCTTTTGGGGAAGTGTATTTCCTCAGTGAGGGGGTACTCTAATCCCTGTCTGATATGGTTTAGCTATATTCCCACCAAAATCTCCTCTTGAATTGTAGTTCACATAATCCCCACGTGTCATGAGAGGGACCCAGTGGGAGGTAATTGAGTCATGGGGTCGGTTACCCCTATGCTGCTGTTCTTGTGATAGTGAGTTCTCAGGAGATCTGATGGTTTTATAAGGGGCTTTTCCCTGTTTGCTGTGGGGTGTTGCTGTAAAGATACCCAAAAATGCGGAAGCGAGTTTGGAACTGGATAACAGAGATTGGAACAGCTTGGAGGGCTCAGAAGACAAGAAAATGTGGAAAAGTTTGGAACTTCCTAAAGACATGGAGGGCTCAGAAGACAGGAACATGTGTGAAAGTTTGGAATTTGCTAGAGACTTCTTGAATAGCTTTGACTGAAATGCTGATAGTAATATGGACAATGAAGTCCAGGTTGAGGTGATCTCAGATGGAGAAGGGAACTTGTTGGGAACTGGAGTAAAGGTGACTCTTACTATACAAAGAGACTGGCATTTTGCCTCTATCTGAGACATGTGTGGAACTTTGAATTTGAGAAAGATGATTTAGGGTATCGGGTGGAATAAATTTCTAAGTGGCAAAGCATTCAAGAGAAAGCAGAGCATAAAAGTTTGGAAAATTTGTAGACTGAAGATGTGATAGAAAAGAAAACCCCATTTTCTGGGGAGAAATTCATGCTCTTCTGCAGAAATTTGCATAAGTAACAAAGAGCTGAATGTTAATTACCAAGACAATGGGGTAAATATCTCCTGGGCATATCAGAGAACCTCACTGCAGCTCCTCTCATCACATGCCTAGAGGCCCAGGAGGGAAAAATGGTTTCATGGGTTAGGCTCAGGACTCACCTGCTCTGTGCAGCCTTAGAACATGGTTCCCTGAATTCCAACTAATTCAGCTCTGGCCCTGGCTAAGAGGGGCCAGCAAACAGCTCAGGCCATTGCTTCAGAGAGTACAAATCTCAAGCCTTGGTGGCTTACACTAGGTGTAGGGCCTGTGGGTGCAAATAAGTCAAGAACTGAGGTTTGAGAACCTCCACCCAGATTTCAGAAGATGTATGGAAATGCCTGGATGTCCAGACAGAAGTTTGCAGCAGAGGTAGATCCCTCATGGAGAACCTCTGCCAGGGCAGTGCAAAAGGGAAATGTGTGGTTGGAGCTCCCACACAGAGTCCCCACTGGGGTATTGCCTAGTGGAGCTGTGAGAAGAGGGCCACCGTCCACCCTAGAATAGTAGATCCACCGATAGCTTGCACTTTGTGCCTGCAAAAGCCGCAGACACCCAATGCTAACCCAAGAAAGCAGCCAAGAGGGGTGCTGTTCCCTGCAAAGCCACAGGGCTGGCCACTTTCTCCCATTTAAAATGGGTGTATTTACCCAATACCTGTATCCTCATTATATCTAGAAAGTAACTAACTTGTTTTTGATTTTACAGACTCATAGGCAGAAGGGACTGGAATGAGTTAAGACTTTGGGGGACTGTTGCAAAGGCATGATTGTGTTTTTAAATGTGAGGACATGAGATTTGGGTGGAGTTGGGGTGGAATAATATAGTTTGGCTATGACCCCACCCAAATCTAATCTTGAATTTTAGTTTCCATAATTCCCACATTTGTGGGGGACCCAGTGGAGGATAATTGAATCATGGGGGCAGTTATGCCCATGCAGCTGTTTTTGTGATAGTGAGTGAATTCTCAAGAGATCTGATTGTTTTATAAGGGGCTTTTCCCTCTTTGCTTGGCATTTCTCTCTCCTGCTGCCTTGTGAAGAAGGATGTGTTTGCTTCCCCTTTTGCTGTGATTGTAAGTTTCCTGAGGCCTTCCCAGCCATGTGGAACTGCAAATCAATTAAACTTCTTTTCATTTTAAATCACCCAGTCTTGGGTATTTCTTCATAGCATTGTGAGAATTATGCTATGCAGAACTGTAAATCAATTAAACCTCTTTTCATTTTAAATCACACAGTCTTGGGTATTTCTTCATAGCATTGTGAGAAAAGACTAATATTAACCACCTATTAACATTAATACAGAAAAGACTGTATTAACCACCTATGATTGCTCATATTTCAGAGTCAAGTTAGAAGAAAAGGGGGCCTGAGTCTCACAGTTGTGTATGTTGTATCTTCTAGTTTAATCTTTCCAAATCTTGCACTTCAGAACTGCACCCCTCGCTTACCTGTGCCCAGAAGTCCTGATTCTAGAATTTCTTTGCTTTAGCTAATTTATATATTATAATTTACCTGAGTTTTCTGTCAGATAGCAGTGGGTATTTTCCTGCCTTCAGAATTCAGTAGGAAATATGGTGATCTATCTGCTTCCTTTATAAACACTTAGCAACATTTCTGCTCTTCATTTTAACTTTTTAAGGGTATTTGGAGACTTATAGTTTCTCTTGTGACAATCACTTACATACCCACCAGCTCTGTTTTCAGCTTTGGAAATTTTGTTGATATCTTTTGTCTACTCATATCTCTACTCTTGTTTCCTTTGAATCCTTGAATTTAAGTTAAAGTCAATTGTGTGTGTGTGTGTGTGTGTGTGTGTGTGTGTTTCAAATCCTTCAAATTATTTAACAGAGATGTCAAGAGAAAGCAGAGGTAATATGTTTTCAATCCACCATAAAGTCATAAATGTGACTATTCATTTCTGTAATACTTTTTCATAAGCTATTTGCTGTTACTTTTAGCTTTAAAAAAAATTAACTTCAATACTAAAAAGCTTCCTCAAGGCTGAGCATGGAGGCTCACACCTGGAATACCAGCACTTTGGGAGGTCAAGACAGGCGGATCACTTAGGCCAGGAGTTTGAGACCAACTTGTCCAACATGGTGAAACCCCATCTCTACTAAAAATATAAAAAGTAGCCAGGCATGGTGGCATGTGCCTGTAGTCCCAGCTACTTGGGAGGCTGAGGCAGGAGAATCCTTGAACCCAGGAGGCAGGGGTTGCAGTGAGCTGAGATCATACCACTGCACTCCAATCTGGCAACAGAGTGAGACTCTGTCTCAAAAACAAACAAACACACAAAACCTTACTGAAAACCATGCAAGTACATGGAAATTAAACAAGCTGCTTCTCTATTACTTTTGGGTAAATATTAAAATTAATGCAGAAATCAAGAAGTTATTTGAGACTACTGAGAACAAAGAATCATCATATCAGAAGCTCTGGGACACAGTTAAGAGAGTGTTAAGAGAAAACTTTATAGCACAAAATGCCTGAATCAGAAAGTTAGAAACATCTCAAATTAACAACCTCATATCACAACTAAAATAATTAGGGAAGCCAGAGCAAACAAACCCCAAAGATAACAGAAGACAGGAAATATCCAAAATCAGAGTTAAACTGAAGGAGATTGAGAAATAAAAAATCATTCAAAAGTACAATGAATCCTAGATTGTTTTATTAAAAAAAATAAGAGAGACTGCTGGCTAGACTAATAAAGAAGAAAAGAGAGAAGATTCAAGTAAATACAACAACAAAGTGAATGTTACCACTGACTGCACAGAAATACAAATAACCATCAGAGAATACTATGAGCACCTCTGTGCAGACAAACTAGAAAACAAGAAGATATGGTTAAATTGCTGGACATACACAAGCTCCCAAGACTGAACCTGGAAGAAACAAATTCCATGAACAGACCAATAGTGAGCTCCAAAACTGAATCAGCAATAAATAGCCTACAAACAAAAGATGGCTCAGGACAAGAGAGATTCACAGTCAAATTCTATCAGATGTACAACAAAGAGCTGGTACTATTCCTACTAAAAGTTTTGAAAAAAAATATAAGGGAGGGACGACTCCTACCAAACTCATTCTATGAGGCCAGAATTATCTTGATACTAAAACCTGGCAGAGATACAAGAATAACAACAACAAAAAACTTCAGGCAAGTATACTTGATGAACATTGATATACAAAAATCTTCAGCAAAATACTTCTAAAATGAATGTACCAGCACATCCAAAAGCTTATCCACCACGATCAAGTAGGCTTTATCCCTGGGATGCATGGTTGGTTCAACATCCACAAATCAGTAAATGTAATTCATCACATAAACAGAACTAGAGGCAAAACCACATGATTATTTCAACAGGTGCAGAAAAGGCTTTTGATAAACTTCAACACCTCTTCCTGTTAAAAACTCTAAATAAACTAGATATTGAAGGAACATACCCAAAAATAATAAGGGCCATCTATGAAAACCCACAGCCAACATCATACTCAATGGACAAAAGCTAGAAGCATTCCCTTGAAAACCGGCAAAATAAGATGATGCTTTCTTTCACTACTATTATTAACATAGTATTAGAAGTCCTAACCAGAGCAATCAAGGAAGATAAAGAAATAAAGAGCATCCAAACGGAAAGAGAGGAAGTCAAACTATCCCTGTTTGCAAACAACATAATTCTATATCTAGAAAACTCCATAGTCTTGGCCCAAAAGCACCTTTAGCTGATAAACAACTTCAGCAGTTTCAGGATACAAAAGCAATGTGCAAAAATAACCAGCATTTTTAAACAAACACAGGAATCAAACTGAGAGCCAATTCAGAAACACAATCCTATTCACAATTGCCACAAAAAATAAAATACCTAAGAGCACAACTACTGATGGCGGTGAAACATCTCTACAAGGAAAACTACAAAACATTGCCAAAGAAATCAGAGAAGATACAATAAAGGATAAAACATTCCATGCTCATGAATAGGAAGAATCAATATCATTATAATGGCAATACTGCCCAAAACAATTTACATATTTAATGCTGTTCCTATAAAATTACCAATGACAGTCTTCACAGAACCAGAAAAAAGTATTTTAACATTCATATGGCACCAAAAATTAGCCTCAATAGCGAAGGCAATCCTAGCAAAAAGAACAAAGCTGGAGGCGTCATGCAACTATTCTACAGGACTACAGTAACCAAAACAACATGGTATTTGTACAAAGCCAGACATATTGACCGATGGAATAGAATAGAGAGCCTATAAATAAGGCCATATACCTACAGCCATTTGATCTTTGGCAAGCCTGGCAAAAACAAGCAATGGGAAAGGATTCCTTATTCAATAAATAGTGCTGGGATAACTGGCTAGCCACATGCAGAAGATTGAAATGGCACCCCTTCCTTATACCATAAATAAACATAAACTAAAGATAGATTAAAGACTTACAAATAAAACCTAAAACAATAAAAACCCTGGAAGACAATGCAAGCAATAAGATTCTGAACATAGGAATGGGCAAATATTTCATTATGAAGATGTGAAAAGCAATTGCGACAGAAGCCAAAATTCACAAATGGTATCTAATCAAACTGAAGAGCTTATGCACAGCAAAAGAAGAGTAAACAGACAACCTAAAGAATGGGAGAAAATTTTTGCATACTATGCATCTGACAAAGGTCTAATATCCAGCATCTATGAAAAACTTAAATTTACAAAAAACCCCAACAACCCCATTACAAAGTGGGCAACGGATATGAACAGAACTTTTTTACATAAGACATACCTGCCACCAAAAAATCATATAAAAAATGCTCAACATCACTAGTCACTAGAAAAATGCAAATCAAAACACAATGAGAATCCATCTCACTCTAGTCAGAACGGCTATTAGTAAAAAGTCAAAAAATACTAGATGCTGGCGAGGTTGCACAGAGAAGGAAACACATATACTGTTAGTGGGAGTTTAAACTAGTTCAACCATTGTAGAAAGCAGTTTGGCAATTCCTCAAAGAGCTAAAAACAGTGCTGCCATTCAACCCAGCAATCCTATTACTGGGTACATATCCCCAAGGAATATAAATTGTTCTACCGTAAAGACACATGCACACCTATGTTGACTGCAGCACTATTCACAATGGCAAACATATGGAATCAACGTAAGTGCCCATAAATGGTAGGCTGGATAAAGAAACTGTAGTACATATACACCACAGAATACTATGAAGCCATAAAAAAGAATGAGATCATGTTCCTGGCAGCAACGTGGATGGAGCTGGAGGTCATTATCCTTAGCAAACTAATGCAGGAAGACAAATCCACATACCATACATTCTCATTTATAAATGGAGTTAAACTAGGAGAACATACAGACCAAGAAGGGAACAAAAGACAGTGGGGCCTACTGAAAGGTGAAAGGTGGGAAGAGGGAGAGAATAAGAAAAAATAGTCATTGGATACTAGACTTAGTGCCTGGATGACAAAATACCCTGTACAACAAACCCCTATGACATGAGTTTACCTATATAGAAAACCTGCACATGTACCACTGAAATTAAAAGTTTTTTAAAAATTAAAAATAAATAGATTAACTTCATTGGGGTATGATTAGCATATAAATAGCAGTTCATACTTAATATATGCCTCTCAATGAGTCCACACCTGTGAAACTTTCACCACCATTCAAAGCCAGGTACATATTAATCACTTTCCATAGATCTCCCTGACCCCTTTTAAAATTATTTTTTTCTTTGTGTTTAGAACATTTAACATAAGATATACCCTCTTAGCAAATGTTAAGTTATATGGTTTGGCTCTGTGTCCTCACCAAAATCTCATGTCAAATTGTAATCCTCAGTGTTGGAGAAGGGTCCTGGTGGGATGTGATCTAATTAAACCTCCTTTTTATGTGTATAAATTACTCAGTCTCAGGTAGTTCTTTTTTTTTTTTTTTTTTTTGAGAGGGAGTCTTGCTCTGTCGCCCGGACTGGAGTGCAGTGGTTGGATCTCAGCTCACTGCAAGCTCCGCCTCCCGGGTTTTACACCATTCTCCTGCCTCAGCCTCCGGAGTAGCTGGGACTACAGGCGCCCGCCACCTCGCCCGGCTAGGTTTTTTGTTTTTTGTTTTTGTTTGTTTGTTTGTTTGTTTTTTTGTATTTTTAGTAGAGACGGGGTTTCACCGTGTTAGCCAGGATGGTCTCGATCACCTGACCTCGTGATCCGCCCGTCTTGGCCTCCCAAAGTGCTGGGATTACAGGCTTGAGCCACCGCGCCCGGCCTCAGGTAGTTCTTTATAGCAATGTGAAAATGGACTCACACATTAAGTATACAATATGGTATTCTTAGCTATAGGCACTAAGCTTTATAGTAGAGCTACAGAATTCATCTTATATAACTAAAACTTTGTACCCTTTAACCATCATCTCCCAATTGCCCCCTTCCCCAAATCTTTGACAACCACCATTTTACCCTCTACTTCTGTGAGTTTGACTATTTTAGGTTTCACATATAAATGATATTATACAGTAATTGTTTGTCTGGGTCTGGCGTATTTCACTTAATACAATGTTCTCTAGATCTATCCATAGTTTTACAAATGTCACAAAATCAGGATTTCCTTTTTCTTTTAAAGGCTAAATAATTTATATTGTATATTGTGTCTACTATATTGTATATTGTGTATTCTACAGTGTCTTTATTCATCCACTGATCGATATTTAAGTTGTTTCCATATCTTGATTATTGTGAATAATGCTGCAATAAGCATGGGGGAGCAGATTTCTCTTCAAGATAGTAATTTTATTTTTATTTTTGGATAAGTACCTGAAAGTAAGATTACTGGATCATAGGGTAGTTCTACTTTTAATTTTTAAAGGAACTCCATACTTTTTTGCATGATGCCTATACCAATTTACATTCCTACCAACAGTGTACAAGGGTTCCCTTTTTTCCATATCCTCATCAATGCTTGTTATCTTTTGTCTTTTCATAATATCTTATTGTGATTTTGATTACATTTTTCTGATGATTAGTGATGTCGAGCAACTAGTGATATTGATCTTTTGTATGTCTTCTTTAGAGAAGTTTCTATTCAGATTCTTTGTTCATTTTAAAATCAGGTTATTTGATATGTTTGCTATTGAGTTGTGTGGCTTCCATAGTTTTTTAAAATATTAACTCATCATCATATGTGTAGTTTGCAAACATTTTATCCCATTCTGTAGGTTGTCTCTTCACTCTGTTGATTGTTTCCTTTGCTGTGAAGAAGCTATTTAGATGGATGTAATCACATTTTCTATTTTTTGCTTGTGTTGCCTGTACTTTTGGTGTTGTATCCAGAAAATCATTGCTAGGAATGTCAAGGAGTGTTTTGTCTATGTCTTCTTCTGGAAGTTTATGATTTTGTGTTTTACAGTTAAGTCTTTTATCCATTTTGAGTTGACTTTTGTGTATGGTGTAAAATAAGAATTCAGTTTTATTTTTTTGCATGCACATAACCAGGTTTCTCAGCACTATTTACTGAAGAGATTATCCTTGCTCCATTGCATATTCTTAGTGCCCTTGTCAAAGATTAGTTGATCAGATATGTGCATGTTTATGTCTGGGCTCTCTACTCTGTTTCATTCATCTATGTCTATGTTTTTATAACAGTGTCATACTGTTTTCATTATTATAGCTTTGTAACATAATTTGGAATCAGAAAGTGAGGTGCCTATAGCTTCGATTTTTCTTGATAACACTGCTTTTGTCATTCAGTATCTTTTGTGATTCCATAAGAAGCTTAACATTATTTTTGCTATTTCTGTGAAAAATGTCATTGGAATTTTGATAAGAATTGCATTGACTCTCTAGATCACTTTGTGTGGCTATTTTAACAATATCAATTCTTCCAATCTATGAACTTGGGATGTCTTTCCATGTATTTTTGTTTAATTTCTTTCATCAGTGTTTTATAGTTTTTCAGTATACAGATCTTGCCCTTCTTTGGTTAAATTTATATCTAAGTAATTTATTTTTTATGCCATTTTAAAAAAATTGTTTTCTTAATTTCTTTTTAAGATAGTTCATTAGCATGTAGAATCATAATTGATTTTTTTATGTTGATTTTGTATTCTACAAGTTTACTAAATTCCTTCATTTTAAATAGTTTTTTGGTAGAGTTTTTGGGGTTTTCTTTATATGAGATCATGTCACCTACAAACAAAGGAAATTTTACTTCTTCTATTCTAATGTTGGTGGCTTTTGTTTCCTTTTTTCGGCTACTTGCTCTGACTAAAACTCCCAGTACCATGTTGAATAGAAGTGGTGAGATTGGGCATCGTTATCTTATTCTTGATGTTAGAGGAAAAGGTTTCAACTTTTCACAATTGGGTATAATGTTAGCTGTGTATTTCCCATGCATAAACTTTATTATATTGAGGCACATTCTTTCTGTTTCTAATTGGTTGAGAGTTTTTGTCATGAAAAATATTGAATTTTGTTGCATGCCTTTTCTGCTTATATTGAGACAATCATATGTTTCTTATCCTTCATTCTGTTGTTGAAGTCCATGACATTTATTAATTTGTGTATGTTGAATAATCTTTGCATCTGGGAGATAAATGCCACCTGATCATGCTGTATGAGCCTTTTAATGTGCTATTGAATTTGGTTTGTTAGTGGTTAGTTGAAAATTTTTGCATCTACGCTCATCAGGGATATTGGCTTGTAGTTTTCTTTTCTCGTAGTGTGCTTGTCTAGGTTTGGTGTCAGGGCAATGCTGGCCTTGTATTATCAGTTTGAAAGTCTTCTCACTTCTAATTTTTTTTTTTTTTAAGAGTTTGAATAGCATTGACACTAAGTCTTTAAATATTGGTAGAACTCAACTGTGAAGCCAACAGATCCTCGTCTTCTTTTTGACGTGAATTTTTTAAAATTACTGATTTAGTCTACCTGTTATTGGTCCATTCAAGTTTTCTGTTTCTTCATAGTTCAGTCTTAGGAACTTGGATGTTTCTAAGAATGTGTCCATCTCTTCTAGATTATCCAGCTTCTGGTGTATAATTATAATCTCTTATATTAATTTGTGTTTCTATGGTATCGGTTGTAACACCTCCTCTCTTATTTATGATTTTATTTATTTGAGTCTTCTCCTTTTTTTTCTTCGTTTGGCTAAGAATTTGTCTATTTTGATCACCTTTTCAAAAAGCAAAGTATTAGTTTCATTGATCATTTCTGTTTTTCTAGGCTCTATCTCATTTCTTTCTGCTTTTAACTTTGTTATTTTCTTCGTTTTCCTAACTATGAGCTTAGTTTGCTCTTCTTTATCTACCTCCATAAGGTATAATGTTAGGTTGTTTATTTGTGATCCTTCTTTTTTCTTAACGTATGTGGTTTTTGCTATAAAGTTCTTAGAACTGCTTTTGCTGTATCTCACAAGTTTTGGTATGTGTGTTGCCATTTTTATTTGTCTCAAGATATTTTTTGATTTTTTCTTTCACTAATTGGTTCTATAGGAGAGTGTTGCTTGATTTCTACATATTTATGAAATTTTCCAGTTTGTCTCCTGTTATTGATTTCATTTCATAACACTGTGGTCAGAAAAGATACTTGGTATAATTTGACCTTCAATTTGTTGGGACTGATTTTGTGGCCTGCCATATGATCTATTCCAGAGAATGTTCCATGTATTCTTCAGAAGAATGTGTATTCTTCTGTTGGATGGAATGTTCCATGTATGTTCTTTGGGTCCATTTCCTCTATAGTGTTGCTCATGTTTACTGCTTTCTTAATGATTTTCTGTCTGGATGATCTACCTATTGTTGCAAGTGGGGTATTTAAGTCCCCTACTATTATTGAATTGCTGTCTATCTCTCCCTTCAGTTCGGTTAATATTTACTTTATATATTTAGGTGCTCAAATGTTGGCTGCCTATTTAATTACAATTGTTATGCCTTCTTGATAAATTGGCTTCTTTATCATTATATAATGACTTTCTTTGTTCCTTGTGACAGTTTTCACTTAAAGTCTGCTTTGTCTTACATAAGTATAGTCAACCCTGCTCTCTTTTGGTTTCTATTTGATTTACTATCTTTATTCATCTTTTCACTTTCAGTCTATGCATGTCCTTAAATCTAAAATGAATCTGTTATGGATTATATATATTGGATCTTGTTTCTATTCATTCAGTCACTATGCCTTTTGATTGGAGAATTTAATATATTTACATTTAAAGTAATTATTCATAGGTAAGGGCTTACTATTGCCACTTTGTTCTTTTCTATTTTGTAGTTCCTTTGTTTTGTTTCTACTTTTCTTGCTGTCTTGTTGATTTAATAATTTTTTTTCAGTGCAGTGGTATGCTTTGATTACTTTCTCTTTATTTTTTGTGTGTCTACTAACCCTTTTTTCTTTGTAATTATTAAGAGGTTTACATAAAATGTCTATAGTTACAGCAGCTTATTTTAGGTTGATAGCAATTTAATACTGATAGCATATAAAACATAAAACCCTAACTTCCTTGCTCTCTATGTCCACATTTCTTTTTATTATACTTTAAGTTTTAGGGTACCTGTGCACAACGTGCAGGTTTGTTACATAGGTACACATGTGCTATGTTGGCTTGTTGCATCCATCAACTTGTCATTTATATTAGGTATTTCTCCTGATGCTATTCCTCCTCCAGGGCTCCAGTCCCCGACAGGCCCCAGTGTGTGATGTTCCCCACCAAGTGTCCATGTGTTCTCATTGTTCAATTCCCACCTATGAATGAGAACATGTGGTGTTTGGTTTTCTGTCCTTGTGTTAGTTTGCTGAGAATGATGGTTTCCAGCTTCATCCATGTCCCTACAAAGGACAGAACTCATCCTTTTTTATGGCTTCATAGTATTCCATAATGTTAGCTGGTTATTTTGCCCACTAATTGATGGTTTCTTCCTATAATCAATGGTCTTTACAATTTGTCATGTTTTTGCAGTCACTGGTACTGGTTGTTCCTTTCCATGTTTAGTGCTTCCTTCAGGAGCTCTTGTAAGGCAGGCCTGGTGGTGACAAAATCTCTCAGCATTTGCTTGTCTATAAAGGCTTTTATTTCTCCTTCACTTATGAAGACTTGTTTGTCTGGATATGAGACTCTGGGTTGAAAATTATTTTCTTTAAGAATGTTGAATATTGGTCCCCACATTCTTTTTGCTTATAGGGTTTGTACCACAAGATCCGCTGTTAGTCTGATGGGCTTCCCTTTGTGGGTAACCCGACCTTTCTCTCTGGCTGCCCTTAATATTGTTTCCTTCATTTCAACCTTGGTGAATCTGATGATTACGTGTCTCGGGGTTGCTCTTCTTGAGGAGTATCTTTGTGGTGTTCTCTGTATTTCCTGAATTTGAATGTTGGCCTGCCTTGCTAGGTTGGAGAAGTTCTCCTGAATAATATCCTGAAGAATGTTTTCTAACTTGGTTTCATTCTCCCTGTTACTTTCAGATACACTAATCAAACATAGATTTGGTCTTTTCACATAGTCCCATATATCTTGGAGGCTTTTCTTTTTGCTCTTTTTTCTCTAAGCTTGTCTTCTTGCTTTATTTCATTAATTTGATCTTCATTCACTGATATTCTTTCTTCCACTTGATCGAATCAACTATTGAGGCTTGTGCATGTGTCATGAAGTTCTCTTGCTGTGGTTTTCAGTTCCATCAGGTCATTTCAGGTCTTCTCTACACTATTTATTCTAGTTAGTCATTCGTCTAACCTTTTTTCAAGGTTTTTAGCTTCCTTGTGATGGGTTTAGAACATGCTCCTTTAGCTCGGAGAAGTTTGTTATTACTGACCTTCGGAAGCCTACTTCTGTCAACTTGTTATAATCTTTCTCCATCCAGTTTTGTTCCGTTGCTGGTGAGGAGTTGTGATCATTTGCTGGAGAAGAGGCGCTCTGGTTTTTGGAATTTTCTGCTTTTCTGCTATGGNAACATAGATTTGGTCTTTTCACATAGTCCCATATATCTTGGAGGCTTTTCTTTTGCTCTTTTTTCTCCAAGCTTGTCTTCTTGCTTTATTTCATTAATTTGATCTTCATTCACTGATATTCTTTCTTCCACTTGATCGAATCAACTATTGAGGCTTGTGCATGTGTCATGAAGTTCTCTTGCTGTGGTTTTCAGTTCCATCAGGTCATTTCAGGTCTTCTCTACACTATTTATTCTAGTTAGTCATTCGTCTAACCTTTTTTCAAGGTTTTAGCTTCCTTGTGATGGGTTTAGAACATGCTCCTTTAGCTCGGAGAAGTTTGTTATTACTGACCTTCGGAAGCCTACTTCTGTCAACTTGTTATAATCTTTCTCCATCCAGTTTTGTTCCGTTGCTGGTGAGGAGTTGTGATCATTTGCTGGAGAAGAGGCGCTCTGGTTTTTGGAATTTTCTGCTTTTCTGCTATGGTTTCCTACCATCTTTGTGGTTTTATCTACCTTTGGTCTTTGATGTTGGTGATCTACAGATGGGGTTTTGATGTGGATGTCCTTTTCGTTGATGTTGATGCTAGTCTTTTCTGTTTGTTAGTTTTCCTTCTAACAGTCAGACCCCTCAGGTCTGTTGGAGTTTGCTGGAGGTCCACTCTAGACCCTGTTTGTCTAGGTATCACCAGCAGAGGTTGCAGAACAGCAAATATTGCAGAACAGCAAATATTGCTGCCTGATCCTTCTTCTGGAAACTTCATCCTAGAGGGGCACTGGCCTGTAAGAGGTGTCTGTCTGCCCCTACTGGGAGATGTCTCCCAGTCAGGCTACATGGGGGTCAAGGACCCACTTGAGGAGGCAGTCTGTCTGTTCTCAGAGCTCAAACGCTGTGCTGGGAGAACCACTACTCTCTTCAGAGCTGTCAGACAGAGATGTTTTAGTCTGTGAAAATTGTCTGCTGGCTTTTGCTCAGCTATACCCTGCCCACAGAGGTGGAGTCTATAGAGGCAGTAGGCCTTGCTGAGCTGTAGTGGGCTCTGCCCAGTTCAAGCTTCCTGACTGCTTTGTTTACCTACTCAAGTCTCAGCAATGGTGAACGCCCCCTCGTCAGGCTGCAGCCCCACAGGTTGATCTCAGACTGCTCGCTGGCAGTGAGCAAGTCTCCATGGGCATGTTACCCATGAGCCAGGCATGGGAGGGAATCTCCTGGTTTGCCGGTTGCTAAGACCATTGAAAAGCGCAGTATTTGGGCGGTAGTGCACCAGTTTTCCAAGTACAGTCTGTCACAGCTTCCCTTTGTTAGGAAAGGGAAATTCCCCAACCCCTTGTGCTTCCTGGGTGAGGTGATGACCCACCCTGCTTCGGCTTAGCCTCTCTGGGCTGCACCCGCTGTCCAACCAAACCCAGTGAGATGAACCAGATGCCTCAGTTGGAAATGCACAAATCACCCATCTTCTGCATCAGTCTTGCTGGGAGCTTCAGACCAGAGCTGTTCCTATTTGGCCATCTTGGAAATTAACACCAAGAATCCATGTCCACTACATTTTATGCTATTGGTCCCAGTTTATATATATATATATATATATATTGAGACAGAATCTCACTGTGTCACCCAGACTGGAGTGCAATGGCACAATCTCGGCTCACTGCAACCTCTGCCTCCCGGGTTCAAGTGATTCTACTGCCTTAGCCTCTTGAGTAGCTGGGACTACAGCATGTGCCACCACACCTGGCTAATTTTTGTATTTTTTTTTTAGTAGAAATGGAGTTTCACCATGTTGGCCAGGCTGGTCTTGAACTCCGACCTCAAATGATCCCCCTGTCTTGGCCTCCCGAAGTGCTGGGATTACAGATGTGAGCCATCATGCCCAGGCTATAGTTTATATTTTTTACACTATTTATCTATTAACAAATTACTGTAGTTATAATTAGTTTCAACACTTTTGTCTTGTAACTTTTATTCTAGAGTTAAAAGTGATTTACATACTATCATTACAGTATTAGAGTATTTTGAGTTTGCTTATATACTTACCTTCATCAGTGAGTTGTATACCTTCACATATTCTTATTTTGCTAATTAATGTTCTTTGGCTTTAACTTGAAGAATTCCCTTTAATATTATTTTGTATGGCAAGCCTGGTGTGACCAACTCCTTCAGCTTTTGTTTGGCAAAGTCTTTATTTCTTCTTAATTTCTGATCTACAGGTTTGCTAGGTATAGTTATTTTGGTTGGCAGGTTTTTTTCTTTCGAATTTTTGGGTATATAATCTAACTTTCTCCTGACCTGCAAGGTGTCCACTTAGTAATCTGCTGACAGTCTTATGAAGATTCCCTTGTATGTGACAAATAGTTTTTACTTGCTGCTTTCAAAATTTTCTATTTTTGACTTTTGACAGTTTGATTATAATGTGACTCAGTGAGGACCTCTTTATTCTCAACCTATTTGGAGTTCTTTGGACTTCATGCATCTGGATGTTCATTTCCCTATCCAGATTTTGGAAATTTTTTGTTGTTATTTCTTTGAATTAGTTTTCTACCCCATATTCCTTCTCTGCTCCTCTACAACTCTTATAATGATATATATTTACTTGATGGTGCCCTATAAATCCTGAGGGTTTTCTTTACTCCTTTTTTAAAAAATAGTATATCAAAGACATCAATCTCTCACATACATATTATCAAAAAAAGTTAATACATTTAAACTCACTGTAAGTACGTATTCCACTCTCACCACCTTTTTTTAAAACTATTAGGTTCAGGCATACATGTGCAGGTTTGTTATATAGGTAAACTTATATCATGGAGGTTTGTTTTACATATTATTTCATCATCCACGTATTAAGTCCAGTACCCATTAGTGATTTTTCCTGATCCTCTCCCTCCTGCCACCCTTCACTCTTTGATAGGCTTCGGTGTTTGTTGTTCTCCTCTATGCATACATATGTTCTTATCATTTAGCTCTTACTTGTAAGTGAGAACATATGGTATTTGGATTTGTGTACCTGCATTAGTTTACTAAGGATAATGGCATCCAACTCCATTCATGTTTCTTCAAAAACCATGATATCATTCTTTTTATGCCTGCGTAGTATCCCACGATGCATATATACTACATTTTCTTTATCCAGTCTACCATTGATGGGCACTTAGTTTGATTCCATATCTTTGCTATTGTGAATGGTGCTGCAATAAACGTATTCATGCATGTTTCTTTATGGTAGAACAGTTTATATTCCTTGAGGGTATCTACCCAGTAATGGGGTTGCTGGGTCATATAGAATTTCTGTTTTTATGTCTTTGAGAAATTGCAAAACTGTCTTCCACAATGGTTGAACTAATTTTCACTCCCACGAATGGTGCCTAAGCATTCATTTTTCTCTGCAACCTTGTCAGCATCTATTACTTTTTGACTTTTTATTAATAGTCATTCTGACTGATGTGAGATGGTATCTCATTGTAGTTTGATTTCTCTAATAATCAGTGATGTTGAGTTTTTCTTCATAAGATCATTGGCCACATGTATGTCTTTTTTATAAAAAGTGTCTGTTTGTAATATTTGCCCACTTTTTAATGGGGTTATTTGTTTTTTCTTGTAAATTTGTTTAAGTTTCTCATTGATGTTAGTTATTAGATGATTGTCAGATACATAGTTTGCAAACTTTTTCTCCCATTCTGTAGGTTGTCTGTTCACTCTATTGATAGCTTCCTTTGCTGTGCAGAAGATATTTAGTTTAATTATATCCCATTTGTCAATTTTGGCTTTTGTTGTCATTGCTTTGATATCTTCAGGAAATATTTGTCAGTTCCTATTTCCAGAATGGTATTTCCTAGGTTGCCTTCCAAAGTTTTCATAATGTTCAGTTTTACACTGAAATCTTTAATCTATCTTAATTTTTGTATATGGTATAAGGAAGAGGTCCAATTTTAATCTTCTGCATATGGATAGGCTGTTATCCCAGAATCTTTTGCCTATTGTTTGTATTTGTCAAAGATCAGATAGTTGTGTGCAGCCATATTTCTGGGTTCTCTATTTTGTTCTGTTGGTCTACGTGAATGCTTTTATACCAGCATCATGTTGTTTTATTTACTGTAGCCTTGTTGTACAATTTTAAGTTGGGTAAATTGATTTCCAGACATATTCTTTTTGATTAGGATTGACTTGGCTACTGGGGCTCTTTTGGGTTCCATATGAATTAAAAAAATTTTTTTTTCTACTTCTGTAAAAATGCCAATCTACAGTAGTTTCATAGGAATAGCATTGAACCTTTAAATTGCTTTAGGCGCTATGGTCATTACAATGATATTGAATATCCCTATTCAGGAGCATAGAATGTTTTTTCATTTGTTTGTGTCATCCCTGATTTTTTTGAGCAGTGTTTTGTAGTTCTCCTTTTGGAGATCTTTCACCACCATCAGTAGTTGTGTTCTTAGGTATTTGTGTGTGTGTGTGTGTGTGTGTGGCAATTGTGAATAGAATTGCGTTTCTGATTTGGCTCTCAGCTTGACTCGTGTTCGTTTAGAAATGTTAGTGACTTTTGCACATTGCTTTTGTATCCTGAAACTTTGCTGAAGTTTTTTCTTTTATCAGCTGAAGGCACTTTTGGGCCAAGACTATGGGGTTTTCTATCATACTGTTTGCAAACAGGGATGGTTTGACTTCCTCTTTTACTATTTGGATGACCTTCATTTCTTTCTCTTGCCTAATTGCCCTGGCCAGAACTTCCAATACTATGTTGAGTAGGAGTAGTGAGAGAGGGCATCCTCATCTTATCTTGAAAATCCTCCCAGTTTTCAAGGGAAATGCTTCCAGCTTTTGCCCATTGAGTATGTCATTGGCTGTGGTTTTGTCATAGATGGCCCCTATAATTTTGAGATGTTTATTAAATACCTAGTATATTGAGAGCTTTTAACATGAAGGGGTGTTGAATTTTATCAAAAGTCTTTTCTGAATCTATTGAAATAATCATGTGGTTTTTGTTTTTAGTTCTGTTCATGTGATGAATCACATTTATCAATTTGAGTATGTTGAACCAACCTTGCATCCCAGGCTTGATAAGCTCCTTGGTGTGTTGCTGGATTCTCCTTGCCAGTATTTGGTTGAGGGTTTTTGCATCAATGTTCATTAAGGGTATTGGCCTGAACGTTTCTTTTTTTGTTGTGTCTCTGCCGGGTTTTGGTAATTCAGATAATTCTGACCTGATAGAATGAGTTTTGTAGGAGTCCTTCTTTCTCAATTTTTTGGTCTAGTTTCCATAGGAATGGCACCAGCTCTTCTTTGTAAATGTGGTAGAATTCACCTGTGAATCTGTGTGGTCCTGGGCTTTTCTTGGTGGGTAGTGTAATTGTTATTGTCTCAATTTCAGAGCTTGTTATTGATCTGTTCAGAGATTCAATTTCTTCCTGGTTCTGTTTTGGGAGGGTGTATTTCTTCAGGATTTTTTTGTTTCTTCTAGATTTTATAGTTTATCTGCGTAGAGGTGTTCATGATATTCCCTGAAATCATTTAGCTCACTGAGCTTCTTTAAGGTGACTACTTTGTATTCTTTGGCAGACAATTTTTGATCTCCAATTTTTTAAGGTCAACCACTGGCCACTGGAACTTTATTTTGTTCCTTTGGTGCTGTCATATTTCCTTGATTGTTCTTGTTCCTTGAAGCTCTGCATTGCCATCTTTGCATTTGAAAAAGTATTCTCCTCCTCCAGTCTTTATTCACTGGCTTTGGGAGAAAAAGTCCTTCACCAATGAGTCTAGCTAGAGATTCTGGTAGACACACAGCCTTTTCCATGGATTTTCCTGCTTCACTCCTTTTGTTCCTTCTCAGAAGGAAAGTTTTAGGATTGTGTGCCTTCTTTCAGTCTTATGAAGCCAGGCCTGGTGCTAAGAGCATCCTATTTAGCTTCCCTAGAGCAATGCCCTGAAATGTTAAAGTATGTGTACCTTCTTTCAAATCGGCAGAATCATGCCAGCTATTCAGATCTGTACCTGCTGTTGAGATCCAAGAGCTGTTTGCTGGAACTCAAGTGTGTTTTATGTGGAAACACATGAGGTGCTGTCTACAGAGGAATACCACATGGTGAAGTCTGTGAGCTGCTTAGCAGGATTCGTGGCCAGCTGTCGAGCATTTTGCAGGTTGCTGTGTACTCCTGTCCCTTCTCCTTGCTTTCAGTGGTCCCAGACTATTCAGCTGTGCTGCCAATGCCCTCAGTGTTATGGGTGGGATGAGGCCTAAGGGGCCTTTTGGGCAGTGTTCCATGAGTTTAAGGAGCCAAGTGTTCAATAATTTTCATTTTCCCCTGTGGTAGCAATTATGAACCAAGGTGATCTCTCTTAGAATCAGACTAGACTTCCTTGGGGAATGAGTGACATGGGTAGAGCGAAATTGTTCTTCTCACCTATTTCAACATGTCTGCTCTTATATTTTGTTTTGTTTTGTTTTGTTTTGTTTTACTGGGATACTGGAACCTTTCAGCTAAACTCTGGGACTCTGATATAGTTTGATTCTGTGTCTCCACCCAAATTTCATCCCGAATTGTAATCCCCACAAGTTGAGGGAGGGACCTGGTGGGAGGTGATTGAATGACAGGGGTGGTTCCCCCATTCTGTTCTCATGATAGAGAGTTCTCATGAGATCTGATGGTTTAAAGGTGGCAGTTTCCCCTGTGCTCTCTCTCTCTCTCTCTCCCTCTCCTTCTGCCTTGTGAAAAAGGGGCCTACTTCCCCTTTGCCTTCCACTATGATGATACATTTCCTGAGGCCTCCGCAGTCATGCAGAACTGTGAGTTAATTAAGCCTCTTTTGTTTATTAATTACCCAGTCTCTGGCAGTATTTTTATAGGATTGTGAAAACAGACTAATACAGAGAATTAGCACTGGGAGTGGGGCTCTGCTATAAAGATAACCTGAAAATGTGGAAGCAACTTTGAAACTGGGTAATAGGCAGAGGATGGAACAATCTTGAGGGCTCAGAAAAAGACAGGAAGATGAAGGAAAGATTGGAACTTCCTAAAGAATTGTTGAATGGTTTTGATCAAAACCCTGATAGTGACGTGGATGGACAATGAAGTCAAGTTTGAGGTGGTCTCAGGTCGAACTTATTGGGAACTGGACAATATGTTACTCTTAGGACGCTTTAGCAAAGAGACCGGCGGCATTTGCTCCTGTCCTAGAGATCTGGGGGAAATTTGAACTTGAGAGAGATGATTTAGGGTATATGGTGGAAGAAATTTCTAAAGAGCAAAGCATTCAAGAAGTGACCTGGCTGATTCTGAAGGTATTTGGTCATATGCATTCACAAAGAGAATACCTGAAACTGGAACTTTTATTTTAAAGGAAAGTAGAACATAAAAGTTTAGAAAATCTGCAGCATGACCATGAGGTAGAAAAGAAAAACCCATTTTCTTGGGAGAAACTGAAGCCTGCTGCAGAAATTTACATAAGTAATGAGGAGTAAAATGTTAGTAGCCAAGATCATGAGAAAAATGTCTCTGGGGCATGCCAGAGATCTTTGTGGCAGCCCCTCCCATCACAGGTCTAGAGGCCTAGGAGGGAAAAATGGTTTTGGGGCTGGGTGCAGGACCCCACTGCTCTGTTCAGCCTGTGGACCTGGTACCCTGCATCCCAGCTGCTCCAACTCCAGTACTGGCCAAAAGGGACCAAGGTACCTCTGGAGCCATGGCTTGAGAGGGTACAAACCCAAAGTCTTGTTAGCTTCTATGTGAAGTTGTGTCTGCAGTGTGCAGAAGACAAGAGTTGAGCTTTGGGAATCTCTGCCTAGATTTTAGAGGATATATAGAAACACTTATATGTCCAGGCAGAAGTCTGTTGCAGGAGTGAAGCCCTCATGGAGAACCTCTACTAGGACAATGCAGAGGGGAAAATGGGGTTGGTGTCCCCTCACAGAGTCCCCAGTGGGGCACTGCCTAGTGGAGCTGTGAGATGGCCACCATCCTCCAGACCCCAAAAAGGTAGATACACTGAAAGCTAGCACTGTACACCTGTAAAAAACACAGACACTCAATGTCAGCCCATGAAAGGATCTGTGGGGGCTGCAGAGATAGAGTCATGGAGCTGCCCAAGGCCTTAGGAGTGCACTTCTTGCATCAGTGTGCCATGGATGTGAGACATGGAGTCAAAGGAGATTATTTTAAAACTTTAAGATTTAATGAGTGCCCTGCCAGGTTTTGAACTTGCATAGTGATGCTGGCCTCTTTGTTTTGGCCAATTTCTCCAATTTGGAATGGGAACATTTACCCAGTGCCTCTACCCCCATTGTATCTAGGAATAAAAAACTTGTTTTTGATTTTACAGGCTCATAGATGGAAGGGACTTGGCATGTCTCAGCTGAGACTTTGGACTTCAACATTTGAGTTACTGCTGAAATGAGTTAAGACTTTGGGGGACTGTTGGGAAGGCATGATTGGCTTTGAAATGTGACAGGGACATGAAAGTTTTGAGGGGTTAGGGGTGGAATAACATGGTTTGGCTCTGTGTCCCCCCCAAAAAATTATAATCCAATTGTAATCCCCATATATTGAGGGTGATGATTTTATCACGGGGGTGGTTTCTGCCATGCTATTGTCATGATAGCAAGGAGTTCTCGCAAGATCTAATGGTTTAAAAGTGGTAGTGTTCCCTATGCTTTCTCTCTCTCTCCTGTCACCTTGCGGAGAAAGTGCCTTGCTTTCCCTTCACCTTCCACCATGATTGTAAGTTTCCTGAGGCCTCCTCAGCCATGTGAAACAGTGAGTCAATTAAACCTGTTTTGTTTATAAATTACCCAGTCTCAGGTAGTATTTTTATAGCAGTGTGAAAACAGACTAATACAGGCTCTAACAAAGATATTCTAGTCTGTGATTGGTTGAGAAATTTGGTGTTTCTCTTGAAGGTGATATGGGTTGGAACCTCATTCCACCATCTTGCTAACATCCTATATTGCTTTCTTCTTAGTCTTCCCCTCTTCCCAAAAAATTGTGTAACTTGGTGGAACCATTTCAGTTACATAGTTATCCCACTGTATTCTCACCACTGTTCAAATCTATAGCTTTAAGGCATATTTAATCTCCATATCTATTTATTTCATCACCAATTACCATATAGGTTGATTTTATGGAATATATCTCTGCTCTATTCTTGCTACACTTTTTTCTTTATTCTTTCACCTACTAATTAGTTTCTTGTTCATCTGAACTTATAACAGTGTCTGACAAATTATATTATAGTGATGCACTGCATCTCCATTCTTTCTTGCCCAAGTTCTTTATGTATGGGTACTGCTTGCCTCAGAAGATGTGCTGCATTCAGAAATTTCCTTTCATTTCATGCCTGATTGTCTCCCAGGAGTTTTCAGTATCTGGAGTTGGGCAAAGTATACTCTGGTTTAGAAAGCATCTTTCAATGGTAGGGCAAGATACTTCAGTGTCCCAGTTGCTATCAGTTCTGGAATTCTGAGATGTGAATGTGTGGTGACAAAGGTAGGAAACATCCATATATTAATTTTCACAAATTTTGTTGCATAAAGTGAGAGTGTGTCAGAAACTACAGTTTTACCAACTGTCTTTTAGCTAGTACTAATTCCTCCCGGATTCTGACTGTCTTTCAGCCTTTGTTTTCAATGTTATTGAGAATTTTTATTAATTTTTGTTTTCAGAAACTATTTAGTGAGAAGTTGAGAGGATGATTTGAGAATTACTACCCAGTGTCCTCTTGAGCCAGAATTCTTATTGCATTTGAAACTGTTTGTGACACCTTTAAACTTTAAAGCATGCTTTTAAGTTAAAGATCTCTGAAGTTCTTTCTAATGTTAAGACTGAAAGGAGTGTTGTAAAGAATACTGCATATTTTTATTCTTTCCCTAACCCACTTCTCATTCTTATAATTGCTTCCTAATTTTTGGTAATATAACCCAGATTAATGCAACTACATCATTTGATATTAAATAATTTCATTTAATAATTAATTTGGCTATTTGCATCCAATTTTATAAATATTCAAAATTTTAAAAATCTAAGTTTGTTTCATGTGTTAATGTTTATTTTAATACTATTTTAACCATAAGACGCCCATTCTTGATATATTTTATTTTATTTATTCACATGAGTAATACATTGACACCTTATTTAGAATTCTTTCACTGAGTTTCCTTCTTTCATCCTCAAAAGATGTTGCAACATGGTCTCCTGGCATGCCAAATTGTGTATTGGACTACAGAAAGCAATTAGAATTTTTTAGCAAAGGGTATTTTTGGGGAATTTCTCAGGTTGACAGGAGGACTTTTCCTCTCAGGAGTTAATGGTGCCATTGCTAGGTTCCTAGCATGGGAAGCCATGGGATCTGTAATAGAGAGTGGAAAAGAGTTCAAGGAAAGCTTGTCATAGTCTTTCTGGATTTGAAGTTTCTAAGTGTGGATATACCCTTCTGTGATGTTTCATGACTAATTAAATTGTACTAATGCAAAGAAGAGGAATGGCCAAAATTATAGATGACTGTCTGAAAAAGACTTTTCCCAGACTGAAGAAGTGGAACAGCTCACTGATAGAGAATTTAATGAATTACAGCTTGGAAGAAACCCAACAAAGATGACTTTACACTAATTTGCCACACACAAAACATTCTCCAAATATACAGGGGATAATGACTAAGCCCTGTGTAAGGGACTTAACTAGGTTGTATGTATACCACAGTTTTGGAAAAAAAGACAACTAACATTCCTTAGGCCACACTGGAATTCAAGACCAAAATACTTAACTTATCCAATGGTTAAGTATGAATTGTGCAACCACTGAGCTGCCAAATTTTCCTTTGGTTATGACTTGTTACAGATGCAACCACCACACATCACTGAGAAATTGTAACAACTTGGTTATGTCAACTGAGGAAAAATAGATTCAATGAATTTGCTCTTTATAGCTTTTTTCAGAGTAAACTATGTGTGGTCAGGAAAGGAATTACATCTGGAGTATCTGATAATAAGTCATTTCACAAGCAGTATTTAATGGGAAGACCTAAAACAGCATGTGTGAAAAAAGGTTATTTTGTTCTAGAGGAAGACCAACAGTTTTGAACACTTAGTCACCACAGCAGCTGATGACAATGAAACCTAAGACATCTGATCACTTTAGCATGATTGTCTGCAAGGTTCTTACAACTACAACGTCAGTTGTTCTCATGATAGTGTACTTTTCTTAATGTTTATCATGCTATTTGGAAAGGACAGTGTGCAATGAAAATTTTCTCTCAGTTTAAAAAAATAAATGAGACAAATTTCATACCTATCTAAGTTGTTTTCAAAGCAAGAAGCTTTCTTTGCACAGAGGCTGCGGGTAATATTTTTTTCAACTTTGTGTGTAAGATAAAAAACCAAAACTGACTTTTATGTTTCATTTTAAATTTTTTCTGGCAAAGACTTATTGCTGACATGGGTCTGGTACAGACTGAACTTTTCCTCCCAACTCATACTTAGCAGACTAGTGTTCTAAATACAGCTTCATTTGCCTAATCACCACACTTTGCAGTCAGGCTAGGTATAGAGAGTCTTCTTATATCTGTCAGGTTTTCTGTAAACAGGAAGAAAAATGTTTTCTAGTAATTAGGAAAAACAGTAAGAATGTTGTCTCCCTATGACTGAGAATGTTTTTGTAATTAATAATAATGCTTGTATGAAGATGATTTGATACTGCACTCTATAGGATGTTGAATTCATTTGGCTATCTTGGGCTGGGCACAATTGTTTCTAAAACCTGGGACTTAGCTTCATTTATTTTATTGTTTTTCTGTTTTCCTTTGCTCTTACCTTTATTATTTTCTTCTCTTTAATTTGGGTTTAACTTGCTATTCTTCTTCTAGCATATTAAGGTGAAAGCTGAGATCATTGATTTAGAACTTCTTTTCTAATATAATCATACAATGTTATAAATTTTCCTGTAAGCACTGCTTTAGCTGCCTCCCACAAATGTTAATATTTTGTATTTTCATTTCCATTAAGTTAAAAATGTTTGTAAAATTTCCATGCAATATCTTCTTTGACCTATGGGTTATTTGAAAGCAGCTTTTAAATGTCTAAAGATTTGGGGATTAAAAAATATTTTGTTATTAATTTCCAGTTTAATTATCCTGTGGTCAGAGAACATACTTTATATAAATTTAATCTTTAAAAATGTACTGAGACATGTTTATGGTCCAGAATATAGTTTATTTTGTAAATGCTAAATGTGTACATGAAAAGTTGTGTATTCTACTGTTGTGTGGGAGAGTATACTATAAATATCAGTTAGATCAAGTTGGTTGATAGTGTTGTCCACATCTTCTATAACCTATTGATTTCCTGTATGATTGTTCTACCATCAGTTTCCGAGAGAAAACTTCTAAAATCTTTAAACTGTAATTCTGGATTTTTGTAATTCTTTTCTCAGTTCCATTAATATTCACTTCATATTCTTTAGAATTCTAATGTAGTTGTATATTTATTAGATACACAAACATTTAGGATTGCATTCTCTAGATGACTAAATCCCTTTATGATCATAAAATGTCGATCTTTATTCCTGGTAACATTTTCATTCATTCTAAAATCACCTTCATCTGAAATTAATATAGCTATTTTAACTTTCTTCTGCTTAGGTCTAAATGGTGTATTTTACTTAGTTTTTTCACTTTTAAGATTTATTAGTGCTAATTCTTTCATTTGTTTTTCATTTTTTAGTGGCTGTCTTAAGGTTTGGAGTACCCATATTCAACTTACTATAGTCTATCTTCCAACAATAATACAATAACACTTCATATATAGTGTAAGAATATTATAGTAGTATACTTTTATTTTCCCCATTCCAACCTTTTTGCTATTGTAGTCATGCATTTTCCTTGTATGTGTTATAAATCCCAAGATACAAAGCTATTATTTTTGCTTGAACAATTATATTTTAAAGAAATTGGCAAATGAGTAAAATAATTTTAAAAGATGTTACATTTATCCACGTTTACTATTTGCAGCATTTTTCATTCTTTCCTATAGATTTTCATCTCTAATTTTTGTTCTGCCTGAGTATTTCCTTTAATATTTCTTTTGTGCATGACTGATGACAATAAATTCTTTTCAGCTTTTAATTTTTTTTCTTTTGGTCTGAAAATATCTTTTTTTAAAATTATACTTTAAGTTGTAGGGTACATGTGCACAACATGCAGGTTTGTCAAATATGTATACTTGTGCCATGTTGGTGTGCTGCACCCATCAACTCGTCAGCACCCTTTATTAGATCTCCATTTGCTAATTTTGCATACTATAGAATTCTAGGCTTACAATTTTCTTCAAATCTTTGAAGATGTTATACCACCGTGTTCTGCTTGCCTACTTCTTGACAAAATATCTGCAGTTGTTCATATCTTTTTCTCTTTGTACATAATGTGTTTTCCCCTTCCTCTGGCTGATTTATTTTTCTTTTTTATTATACTTTAAATTCTTGGATACATATGCAGAATGTGCAGTTTTGTTACATAGATATGCACATGCCATGATGGTTTGCTACACCCATCAACCCATCATCTACATTAGGTATTTCTCCTAATGCTACCCCTCCTCAGTCCCACACCCCCTCACAGACCTTGGTGTGCGATGTTCCCCTCTCTGTGTCCATGTGTTTTCATTGTTCAACTCCCACTTATGAGTGAGAACATGCAGTGTTTCATTTTCTGTTCTTGTGTTAGTTTGCTGAGAATGATGGTTACCAGCTTCAACCATATCCCTGCAAAGGACATGAATTCATCGTTTTCTATGGCTGCAGAGTATTCCATGGTGTGTATGTACCACATTTTAAAATCCAGTCTATCATTAATGGGCATTTGGGTTGGTTCCAAGTCTTTGCTATTCTGAGTAGTGTTGCAATAAACATACATGTGCATGTGTCCTTATAGTAGCATGATTTATAATCCTTTGGGTATATACCCAGTAATGGGATCACTGGATCAAATGGTACTTCTAGTTCTAGATCCTTGAGGAGTTGCCACACTGTCTTCCACAATGCTTGAACTAATTTACACTCCCACCAACAGTGTAAAAGTGTTTCTATTTCTCCACATCCTCTCCAGAATCTGTTGTTTCCTGACNTGGTTTTTAGTTTGCTGAGAATGATGGTTACCAGCTTCAACCATATCCCTGCAAAGGACATGAATTCATCGTTTTCTATGGCTGCAGAGTATTCCATGGTGTGTATGTACCACATTTTTAAAATCCAGTCTATCATTAATGGGCATTTGGGTTGGTTCCAAGTCTTTGCTATTCTGAGTAGTGTTGCAATAAACATACATGTGCATGTGTCCTTATAGTAGCATGATTTATAATCCTTTGGGTATATACCCAGTAATGGGATCACTGGATCAAATGGTACTTCTAGTTCTAGATCCTTGAGGAGTTGCCACACTGTCTTCCACAATGCTTGAACTAATTTACACTCCCACCAACAGTGTAAAAGTGTTTCTATTTCTCCACATCCTCTCCAGAATCTGTTGTTTCCTGACTTTTTAATGAGCACCATTCTAAGTGGCATGAAATGGTATCTCATTGTGGTTTTGATTAGAATTTCTCTCATGACCAGTGATGATGAGAATTTTTTCATATGTTTGTTGGCTGCATAAATGTCTTCTTTTGAGAAGTGTCTATTCATATCTTCTGCCAACTTTTTGATGGGGTTGTTTTTTTCTTGTAAATTTTTTTAAGTTCTTTGTAGATTCTGGATGTTAACCCTTTGTCAGATAGATAGATTGCACAAATTTTCTCCCATGATGTAGGTTGCCTGTTTACTCTGATGTTAGTTTCTTTTGCTGTACAGAGGCTCTGTAGTTTAATTAGATCCCATTTGTCAATTTTGGCTTTTGTTGCCATTGCTTTTGGTATTTTAGACATGAAGTCTTTGTCCATGCCTATGTCCTGAATGGTATTGCCTAGGTTTTCCGCTAGGATTTTTATGGTTTTACATCTTGCATTTAAGTCGTTAATCCATCTTGAGATAATTTTTGTATAAGATGTAACGAAGGGGTCCAGTTTCAGTTTTCTGAAAATGGCTAGCCGGTTTTCCCAACACCACTTATTAAATAGGGAATCCTTTCCCCATTGCTTGTTTGTGTCAGGGTTGTCAAAGGTCAGATGGTTGTAGATGTGTGCTGTTATTTCTGAGGCCTCTGTTCTGTTTCATTGGTCTACATATCTGTTTTGATACCAGTACCATGCTGTTTTTGTTACTGTAGGCTTGTAATATTGTTTGAATTCAGGTAGCATGACGCCTTCAACTTTGTTCTTTTTGCTTAAGATTGTCTTGGTTATGCGAGCTGTTTTTTGGTTCCATGTGAACTTTAGAATAGTTTTTTCCAATTCTGTGAAGAAAGTCAATGGTAGCTTGATGGGAATAGCATTGACTCTATAAATTACTTTGGGCAGTATGGTCATTTTCACAATATTGATTCTTCCTATCGATGAGCATGGAATGCTTTTCCATTTGTTTGTGTCCTCTCTTATTTCCTTGAGCAGTCGTTTGTAGTTTTCCTTGAAGAGGTCCTTCATATCCCTTGTAAGTTGGATTCCTAGGTATTTTATTCTCTTAGTAGCAATTGTGAATGGGAGCTCACTCATGATTTGGCTCTCTGTTTGTCTGTTATTGGTTTATAGGAATGCTTGTGATTTTTGCACATCGATTTTGTATCCTGAGACTTTGCTGAAGTTGCTTATCAGCTTAAGGAGATTTTGGACTGAGTGGTGGGGTTTTTAAAATATATGATCATGTCATCTACAAACAGAGACAATTTGACTTCCCCATTTCCTATATGAATACCCTTTATTTCTTTCTCTTACCTGATTGCCCTGGTCAGAACTTCCAATACTATGTTCAATAGGAGTGTTGAGAGAGGGCATCCTTGTCTCATGCTGGTTTTCAGCGGAAATGCTTCCATTTTTTGCCCATTCAGTATGATATTGGCTGTGGGTTTGTCGTAAATAGCTCTTATTATTTTGATCTATGTTTCATTGATACCTAGTTTATGGAGAGTTTTTAGCATGAAGGGGTGTTGAATTTTGTCAAAGGCCTTTTCTGCATCTATTGAGATAATCTTGTGGTTTTTGACATTTGTTCTGTTTATGTGGTAGATTATATTTATTGATTTGCATTGTTGAACCAGCCTTGCATCCTAGGTATGAAGTTTGCTTGACCATGGTAGATAAGCTTTTTGATGTGCTGCTGGATCTGGTTTGCCAGTATTTTATTGAGGATTTCTGCATCGATGTTCATTAGGGATATTGGTCTGAAATTTTCTTTTTTTTGTTGTGTGTCTGCCAGGCTTTGGTATCAGGATGATGCTGGTTTCATAAAATGAGTTATGGAGGATTTCCTTTTCTTCTGTTGTTTAGAGTGGTTTCAGAAGAAATGGTACCAACTCCTCTTTGTACCTCTGGTAGAATTCATCTGTGAATCCATATGGTCCTGGACTTTTTTTGATTGGCAGGCTATTAATTACTGCCTCAGTTTCAGAACTTGTTATCGGTCTATTCAGGGATTCAACTTCTTCCTGGTTTAGACTTGTGAGGGTGTATGTGTCCAGGAATTTATCCATTTCTTCTAGATTACCTAGTTTATTTGTGTAGAGGGGTTTATTGTATTCTGTGATGGTAGTTTGTATTTCTGTGGGATCAGTAGTCATATCCCCTTTATCATTTTTTATTACATCTATTTGAGTCTTCTCTTTTCTTCTTTATTAGTGTTGCTAGCAGTCTATCTATTTTGTTGATCTTTTTTAAAAAACAGCTCCTAAATTCATTTATTTTTGAAGGGTTTTTCTTGTCTCTTATCTCCTTCAGTTCTGCTCTGATCTTAGTTATTTCTTGTCTTCTGCTAGCTTTTGAATTTGTTTGCTCTTGATTCACTAGTTCTTTTAATTTTGGTGTTAAGGTGTAGATTTTATATCTTTCCTGTTTTCTCTTGCAGGCTTCTAGTGCTATAAATTTCCCTCTACACTGTGCTTTAAATGTGGCCCAGAGATTCTGGTCTGTTGTGTCTTTGTTCTCATTAGTTTCAAAGAACATCTTTATTTCTGCCTTCATTTCATTATTTACCCAGTAGTCATTCAGGAGCAGGTTGTTCAGTTTCCATATGGTTGTGTGGTTTTGAGGGAGTTTCTTAATCCTGAGTTCTAATTTGATTGCACTGTGGTCTGAGAGACAGTTTGTTGTGATTTCTGTTCTGTTACATCTGCTGAGGAGTGTTTTACTTCCAACTATGTGGTCAATTTTAGAATAAGTGTGATTAGTTGCTGAGAAGAATGTATATTCTGTTGATTTGGGGTGGAGAGTTCTGTAGATGTCTATTAGGACTGCTTGGTCCAGAGCTGAGTCCAAGTCCTGAATATCCTTGTTAATTTTCTGTCTCATTGATCTGTCTAATATTTCCAGAAGGGTGTTTAAGTCTCCAACTATTATTGTGTGGGAATCTAAGTCTCTTTATAGGTCTCTAAGGACTTGCTTTATGAATCTGGGTGTTCCTGTATTGGGTGCATATATATTTAGGATAGCTACCTCTTCTTGTTGAACTGCTCCCTTTACCATTATGTAATGCCCTTCTTTGTCTCTTTTGATATTTGTTGGTTTAAAGTCTGTTTCATCAGAGATTAGGATTGCAATTCCTGCTTTTTTTTTTTTTCTTTCCATTTGCTTGGTAAATATTCCTCCATCCCTTTATTTTAAGCCTATGTGCATCTTTGCAGGTAAGATATGTCTCCTAAATACAGCACACTGATGGATCTTGACTCTTTATCCCATTTGCCAGTCTGTGTCTTTTAATTGGGACATTTTGTCCATTTACATTTAAGGTTAATATTGTTATGTGTGAATTTGATCCTGTCATTATGATGCTAGCTGGTTATTTTACCCATTAGTTGATGCAGTTTCTTCATAGTGTCCATGGTCTTTACAATTTTGTATATTTTTTCAGTGCCTGGTACTGGTTGTTCCCATCCGTGTTAGCGCTTCCTTCAGGAGCTCTTGTAAGGCAGGCCTGGTGGTGACAAAGTCTCTCAGCATTTGCTTGCCTGTAAAGGATTTTATTTCTCCTTCACTTACAAAGCTTAGTTTGATTGGATATTAAAATCTGGGTTGAAAATTCTATTCTTTAACAATGTTGTATATTGCCTGCCATGCTCTTCTGGCTTGTAGGGTTTCTGAAGATAAATCCACTGTTAGTCTGATGGGCTTCCCTTTGTGAGTAATCCAACCTTTCTCTCTGGCTGGCCTTAATATTTTTTCCTTCATTTCAACCTTGGTGAATCTGACGATTATGTGTCTTGGGGTTGGTCTTTTCGAGAAGTATCTTTGTGGTGTTCTCTGTATTTCCTGAATTTGAATGTTGGCCTGCCTTGCTAGGTTGGAGAAGTTCTCCTGGATAATAGCCTGAAGAATGTTTTCTAACTTGGTTCCATTCTTCCAGTCACTTTCAGGTACACCAATGAAACATAGATTTGATCTTTTCACATAGTCCTTTAATTCTTGGAGGCTTCGCTCATTCCTTTTTTTTCTTTTTTGTCTAATCTTGTATTCTTACTTTATTTCATTAAGTTGGTCTTCAATCATTGATATCCTTTCTTCCACTTGATCGATTCAGCTATTGATACTTATGTGTGCTTCAAGAAGTTTTCATGCTGTGTTTTTCGGCTCCATCAGGTCATTTATGTTCTCTCTAAAGTAGTTATTCTTGTTAGCAAATTGATGTAACCATTTTCGTTTTTCTTTGTATTTCCCATGCATCTATATTACAGTGATTTTTTTTTTTTTATTTTTATACTTTAAGTTCTAGGGTACATGTGCATAACGTGCAGGTTTGTTACATATGTATACTTGTGCCATGTTGGTGTGCTGCACCCATCAACTCGTCAGCACCCATCAACTCGTCATTTACATCAGGTATAACTCCCACTGCAATCCCTCCCCCTTTCCCCCTCCCCATAATAGGCCCCGGTATGTGATGTTTCCCTTCCATAGTCCAAGTGATCTCATTGTTCAGTTCCCACCT
>NW_016813250.1:0-3368 GCF_001698545.2 Rhinopithecus bieti
ATATGAGCATATCAGAAATAAAAGCTGTCAGCTTCAGAATAATTATTGTCCTCTTCCTTCCTTTTTGTATTAATAACAGTGACAAACTATACTTTGGCCTTTTCTTGGGCTTTCTCTCTGTTTCCCCTAATATTTTTCCTTTCTTTTTTCTTCTTCAAGGTGAGGCAATGGAACAAGGTTTACGAGACTGCTGTCGATCCATACGAATTGGAAAGATCCTGATTCAGAGTGATGAGGAGACACAAAGAGCTAAAGTGTATTATGCCAAATTCCCCCCAGACATTTACCGGAGAAAAGTCCTTCTGATGTATCCAATTCTCAGTGAGTGGCTTCCGTTTATTTGTAACCTTTGGTTAGGGTTTAAATTCAACTTAGTGTCTGCCTCCTAGGTACCCTTATATAAAAGGCAAAAATAGTTTCTAAATGTGTTTTTCTCAGTTGGGAAAACTGCCCCGGGCAGTTCACTGGAGAGGTTTTATTGCATAATAAGAGAATATACAGTAGTCAGACCTTATTAGCCCCAACAAGCTTCTGTCTTGAACACATTGAAACAAATGATTTAATGAGGCAAAATATATAGAATGCAGAAAATATATTGAAACATATCTCCTCTTTAGCCTAATGAGTACAGCAGTGATTTTCCTCAATAATTTATTCTCTCTGGAGTAATATTTTTTCCTGCTCTTCTGTTCTCTTTCTTAAGCTTACTCAGACCACACTTGGCGTGGTCTTTAAGGGAGGTGAGAGGGATTATGTTAAATTTGATAGCTCATATACTAAATGAATTTAGGGCTCGGTATTTGATAACTCAAAAGTGTATGTGTCATGTTCATTATTGAAAATAGCATGGATAAAGAACAAGTACCTTCAGATGAAGTGGTTTCTTATGTTAGATTGCTATATTGCCCTTGCTTCAAAGACATTTTGTGGCCGGGTGCTGTGGCTCACACCTGTAATCCCAGCACTTTGGGAGGTCGAGGTGGAAGGATCGTGTGAGCCTGGGAGTTTATGACCAGCCTGGGCAACATATGGAGACCCCATTTCTGCAATAAATAGAAAAGTAGCTGGGTGTGGTGGCATGTGCCTATAGTCCCTGCTACTTGGGAGGCTGAGGTGGGAGGATGGCTTGAGCCTGGGAGGTCAAGGCTGCAATGGGCCAAGATCATGCCACTGCACTCCAGCCTGAGTGACAGAGTGAAGCCCAGTCTCAAAAAAAAAAAAAAAAAAAAAGACTTTTTAAAATAAATGTTAAGGTTGCTAATGCATTTGGTTGTCTTTTGATTTTAGGCACTGGAAATACTGTAATTGAAGCTGTAAAGGTTCTTATAGAACATGGAGTTCAACCCAGTGTTATCATCCTACTCAGTCTGTTCTCCACTCCTCATGGTGAGTTCAGCATGAGGCAGTAACTAGGGCTCCAGATAGACCTGAGGTGGGTAAATATGCATTTTCTATCTTCTAATCTGGAGGAAAAGTTTATCTGCTTTCACATTAAATCTGAATCTAATTTTGGTAATTATAACTTGTGTTTGTCATTTCTAAGCTTACTGATAACATTTTATACCATTCTAATGTTCAAATGCAAATGGAGAAGTATGAACTAATGCCATTTAAAAGAATTGCAGTTGTTTTCCTGGTTTGGCCTGCAAATAACTGAAAGGTTCCTGTTTCCCTGAGGCCTGAGAACTGCTCACAAACAGCAAGAAATATAAGGTTCTAGCTAGCCCTGTAGTCTTACTGAAGTAATCTTTGCAGTGTGAAGTGAAGAGCGGAAGTTTTTAGTTAGACTTCTGCTCAAAGGGCAGAGAGAACTGTGTGTTCTCCGTTTCCTGAAGGTGGTGTACCTAACTTAAGATTCTAGTGTTTTTTGCCATACATTATAGAACAATTGGGAATATATTTTAAGAAAATAATTATAGGTGCATGTAGAAATTTAGCTTCTACGATGTTTATTGTAGAGTTATTTGGTATAAGAAAAAATGTGAAAGTATACAAATGACTCACAATAAGGAAATGGTTAAATAAATAATATATATTCAAAGGATATACTATTATGTAACTGTTAGATCATGTTTTTGGAAAATATTGAATGGCATCCAAAAATGTACACGGTAAATGTAAAAAAGCAGTATAAAAATAACAACATTAGAATAGGGTAAAGTGTTATCACCAAGCTTGGAGATGACTGGTACAAATTATGACTATTTTAATTACAAAAATCAGAGTTTGATTTAATATGGAACCTAATAAATCTTTCCTTAGCATGAGAGGCTAGACAGACAATGTTGTTTCAATTTTGGTTTCAAAATGCATACACAATGTTAATAGTGGTTATCTTAGGTTGGTGGGATTCTAAGTGCTTTTCATTTTATTTTTAAGCTTTAAATTGGTATTTTTCAAGTATTCTACAATGAATTTGTATTTGCTTCATAATTTTTAAAAAGGGCAATGTATGGTTTCTCTAGTCAGGTGTTTTCTCATTTCCAAAATTTCTAAGTCTTAGCCAGTTCTGAAGAGGCTACAGTATATCTAGTTGGGAAAGCTGGTTTCAGTAGGTTATTGATAGGAATTATGGCCTGTTTGATTGATTACTTTGCTGTTTCATAACCAAATATTACTTGTAGTTCAAATGTTGGTGGCAACAAAAGGTGATTTGCTTAATTATCATTTATATATATAACACAGGTGGCATTGAAAATATTGAGAGAATCCAATAATTATTAAAATTTTTGCCTTTGGGAATGGAAAAGCACTCTTTTTAGTTCTAATAGTATACATGAGAATGATGTACTATTCTTTGACATTTACAGCTGAAAAATTGTATTCTGTGGCAGGATTTGCTATGGATTTTTAGTTTGACAGGGTAATTAAAATAGTCATAATTTGTATTGGTCATCTCTAAGCTTGGTGATAACATTTAATGTGATTCTAATGCTGTTATTTATACATTTTTTACATTTTTACATTTGCCATGTACATTTTTTGATGCCATTCAGTTTTCCAAAAACATGATTTAACAGTTATATATTATATCCTTTGAATATGTGTTATTTATTTAACCATTTCCTTAGTGTGAGTTATTTACATACTTTCACATTTTTTCTTATGCCAAATCACTCTACACTGAACATCCTAGTCCTTGTTTTCTTTCCCTACCTGTTCCTCTCTCGATAAGCTAGAGTCCTAACTTCTAAAAAGCTGGTGTGCTCTGACACATCAGCTTTTTCTGTGAAAAACAACCACGCTATGAAACACTGCACTTGTTTCATAGTGTTTCAGTTGGGAAACCATTATCTTATGTGTGATCCTCTTTAATTTTTTTTTTTTTAATAGAGATGGGGTGTTGCCATGTGGCCCAGGCTGGTCTC
>NW_016813250.1:4140-8835 GCF_001698545.2 Rhinopithecus bieti
TTTGGAAGTGCGTATATTTGAGGTTATATCTCATTTAGTTATTTGTTTACTGTTGGCACCAAATTCAACAATGAAGTACATGCCACTCTTACAAAACATAAATTTTAATAAAATTCTAATGCAAATTACTGAATCCTCAGTGCATTAAAATTATTTCCTAATTTATGAGCCTCTTATTTTGGAGATTGCTTGAAGCCACAAATAAAACTCAAATGAGAGTCAGTTCTTTGTCCCACTGTAGTTTGCATTTTGTTTAGTTTGGTTTTAGCTCTAGTAAGGCTTCATAGATGTGGCTATTGCCATATTCCTGTACTGTTTTCTTTCTGATACTGGACATGCTAGTAACTTGGAGAGGAGAATAAAAGAATGTCTCCTGGAATTTTACATTCCCATTAATGTCCTCATTCAATTGGCAGACCTAGGATGTATGGTTAACTGTCAGGCCATTATGTTCTTCATGGCTCATTTCCCAAACTGCATTGTTGGTAGGTGCCTTGCTAAGCTGTAATGCAGTGAAGAAGATGGTGGGGCATTTTCACTAATTGGAACTGTAATATTAATTTACAAGATTGAATCGGGGATATCTGGAAGCTGACAAGGGAGAGCCAAGTACTGTTAATGCCATCAATCCTCTAGGAAGGAATTGGTGGTTTTTCTGAAGTGTGGGAGAAAGGGTGGTTTCTTGCTGGATTTCATGGCCAGTAAGTAAATTTAAATGCTTCATTTTTAATTTGGATGTTTCTGCTAGAGACCTTTGATTTGGAAATTAGTTATTTTGCATGTTTGTCAACTGCAGATGTATTAAAATAGAAAAAAAAACCCATGCTTTTTATAAAAATGCCTAAGTTTTGTATATGTTCATCTTTAGGCTTCTGAAAGGAGAGAAACCATTTTGGAAATCAATGTTCGTGTTCTGAAATCTGCTTGTAAAACTCTGATCTCATTTTACATTGATATTAAAACATTTTAACAGTGTTGGCTAGCTGATTACTTGATTAATTATACTCCCATGGCCCCATAGGCAGCTGTTGTGGGCCTCTGTTCAAGAGCACAGAAAAGAGCAGAAGGAAATGTCTTAGAAAGAACCAAAGCTGATGAAATCAGCAAAGACTGGGGAGAGGAAGGAAGCATGGTGTAGACTGGATTATATTTTTCCTTTGGAGACTAGGATACTAGAAGAACTTCAGTATGTTTTTCCCTTTATTTTTGAAGACTGTCAGGTAATAAATTGAGATTAATAGATTACTCATATTACAGTTCTTCCATGGCAAATGTTGCTTTCAAGTTGTTATTGAAATTCTCATCTATACTTGTCAGTTAACTGTCTTGATACAGTGTGGATTTTGTTTACTCCTGACTAACAGAAGTTATAACTAAAGCCCATTAAAGCCAGAATTTCTATCTCCCTCTCCCAGCACAGATGTGAACCAACAAATTTAGATGGAGAATAGATATGCTTGAGATTGGTGCATCAAACTAGTTGAAAAGATGACACCTACCACTATAGGAGTTAATGCTTCTAAATTAGTGCTTATTTTAGGGCTTCAGTATTTCATTTGAGGTGACTTTCCAAAACAGCAAATTTACATTCAAGTGCACATATAGAACCATATTTTAAGCAAATTATTTTTGTATTACCAGCCATTTAGATTTAACATGTCTTTGTTCCTTGATTGATATTTAGTTGACTACATTTGGTTCCCACATGAAGAGCCTAGAATGAATAGTAGGAAGTATTCAATGAGGTCATAGTCCCCCCTGATGTTTATCTTCTATCCCTTTCTAGATTTCAAGAAAATTATACCTATGGCTTTTGAAGTTTGTGTCTTTTTAGCAAATGAGATATTATTTCTAGGGTTAATCACTTGCAGGACTCTTTGAGCATGGGACATTTTTAAGTATTCTAAATTTAATACAAGATTAACAGACTATTCAAAACAAGATTGTTTTTAAGTGATATGAACTTCAGAGCAGTATAAACTGTGTATATTCCTTACTGAAGAACACACCCTAGCACAATAAAAACAGCACTCCAATAGTATATACAGTGGTTCTCAAAACTTGAATGTGCATCAGAATCACCGAGAGGGCCACAGGTTGCTGGGCTCCACCCTTAGAGTTTCTGATTCAGTAGGTCTCAGTTGGGGTCCAAGGATTTACATTTCTAACAAGTTCCCATGAGATGCTAATATTGTTTTGGAGACCACATTTTGATTTAAGATATTTCTTTTATAATAGAAGCATTTAATGTTACAAGTTTTCCTATAAATATTGATTTAGCTGTACCTCACAAATTTGGATATGTTTCATTTTCATTTATATAAAATAATTGCTCATTTTCTTTTCATTTCTTCTTTGACCCAGGGTTATTTAGAAACATGTCATTTAATTTCCAAATATGGGATTTTCCAGATTTCTTTCTGTTACTGCTTCCTAATTCAATCCCATTGTGGTGAGAGAATATACTTCTAATTATCTGAATCCTTTTAAATTTATGGAGACTTGTTTTATGGCCCAGAATATAGTCTCTTTTGGTAAATCTTCCATGGGTGCTTGAAAACTATGTTTTATCCTGCCGTTTTTGGATAGAGTGTTCTATGTCAATTAGGTTAAGTTGGTTGATAGTGTTGTTCAAGTCTTCTACTTTACTGATTTTCTGGTTTTTTTGTCTGCTCCTTCTGAGGCAACTTTACTATTTTCTGTCTACTTATTTTATCAACTGTTGGGAGAGGACTGATGAAATCTCTGACTAAAATTTATATTTGTTTGTTTCTCCTTTCAGTTCTATCAGTTTTTGCTTTATGTATTTTGAAGCTTTGTTGTTAGGAGTGTAAACTTTTAGGATTGTTATGTTCTCTTGATAAGTTGACTCTTTATCATGAAATATTCCCTTTTATCCCTGTTATTATTCTTCCAAAATCTGCTTTGGCTGATGTTAATATAAATATTCTGGCTTTCTTTTGAATAATATTAACATGGCGTATCTTTTTTCATCCTTTTACTTTCCTTTTTTTTTTTTTTTTTTTTTTTTTTTTTGAGATGGAGTCTCATTCACTCTGTTACCCACGCTGGAGTGCAATGGCATGATCTTGGCTCACTGCAGCCTCTGCCTCCTGGGTTCAAGTGATGCTCCTGCCTCAGCCTCCCAACTGGGACTACAGACATGTACCACCATGCCTGGCTAATTTGTGTATTCTTAGTAGAGATGAGGGTTCACCATGTTGGCCAGGCTGGACTCGAACTCCTGACCTCAAGTGATCTGTCCACCTCAACTTTTCGAAGTGCTGGCATTACAGTGAGCCACCATGCCTGGCCTCATCCTTTTACTCTTAACTTACGTGTGGGGCTTTTTTGAGACATGGTCTCATTCCATCACCCCGGCCGGAATGCAATGTCATGATCATAGCTCACTGTAACCTTGAACTCCTAGGCTAAAGTGATCCTCCTGCCCCAGCCTCCCAAGTAGCCAGGACTACAGGCATGCGTCACCACACCTGGCTAATTTTTAATTTTTTTGTAGAGATGGGGTCTTTCTATGTTGCCCAGGCTGTTCTTGAACTCCTGGCATCAAGGGATCCTCCCGCCTTAGCCTCCCAAAGCCATGAGATTACATGTTTGAGCCATCACACTCAGCCCTATTTGTGTTTTATAGATTTTCAAATTAAACATTTCAAAATTTTATTTCTAGAGACAGAGTCTTGCAATATTGCCCATGTTGGACTTCAACTCCTATTTCCTGAGTAGCCTGGGACGACAAGCATGTGCCACCACACCTGAATTGTTTTTATATTTAATTGGGTTTCTTATAGGTAACCTAGAGTTGGGTCTTGTTTTTTATTTGTTTTTTTGTTTTTTTTCCAATTTGATGGTCTCTGCCTTCTAATCAGGATGTTTAGACCATTTTTATTTAATTTGATTATTGATATGATTGGTTTAAAATCTACTATTTTGCTATTTGCTTTCTATTTGTTCTTTATTCACTTTTCCTCTTTTCTACCTTCTTTTGCATTATTATTTATTATTCCATTTTATCTCTTTGGATTATATTAGATACAATGCTTTGTTCTTTTAGTGGTTCCTTTAGGGTTTATAGCATATAACTTTAATTTATCACAGCCCACTTCAAGTGTAAGATAAGAACTTAATGTACTTCTATTCCTCCACTCACGTCTTTTTCCTATTATTGTCATATGTTTTACTTCTACACGTGTTAAACCTTATAATACATTGTGGGATTTTGTTTGTTTTCAATACTTTTAAAGTGATATAAAATAAATAAGAAAAAAGGTCTTTTCATTTTATATATTTTAAAATATACTTTAAGTTCTAGGATACATATGCAGAACGTGCAGGTTTATTACATAGGTATACATGTGCCTTGGTGGATTGCTGCACCCATCAACCTGTCATCTAGGTTTTAAGCCCCACATGTATTAGGCATTTCTCCTAAAACTATCCTTCCCCTTGCTCCCCATGCCCCAACAGGCCCAGTGTGTGATGTTACCCTCTCTATGTCCATGTGTTCTCATCATTCAGCTCCCACTTATGAGTGATAACATGTGGTGTCTGGTTTTCTATTCCTGTGTTAGTTTGCTGAGAATGATGGCTTCTAGCTTTATCCATGTCCCTGCAAAGGATACGAACTCATTCTTTTTTATGGCTGCAGAGTATTCCATGGTATATATGTGCCACATT
>NW_016813251.1:0-287 GCF_001698545.2 Rhinopithecus bieti
TGGGTATGTGGAGGGTAGGCACGTGGAGGGTGGGTGTGTGGAGGGTAGGCACGTGGAGGGTGGGTGTGTGGAGGGTAGGCACGTGGAGGGTGGGTATGTGGAGGGTAGGCACGTGGAGGGTGGGTATGTGGAGGGTAGGCACATGGAGGGTGGGTGTGTGTGGTGGGTAGGGACGTGGAGGGTGGGTGTGTGGCGGGTAGCCACGTGGAGGGTAGGCACGTGGAGGGTGAGTGTGTGGCGGGTAGGCACGTAGCGGGTGGGTATGTGGTGGGTAGGCACGTGGAGGG
>NW_016813252.1:0-287 GCF_001698545.2 Rhinopithecus bieti
GATATAGTAGATATAAGTATAAAATACAGATATAATAGATATAATAGATAAAGGTTTAAAATATAGACATAATAGATATTGGTATAAAATATAGACATAATAGGTATAATAGATACAGGTATAAAATATAGATATAGTAGATATAAGTATAAAATACAGATATAATAGATATAATAGATATAGGTATAAAATATAGACATAATAGATATAGGTATAAAATATAGACATAAAGATATAATAAATATACGTATAAAATATACACAGAAGAGACGTAATAGATATAGGTG
>NW_016813253.1:0-2099 GCF_001698545.2 Rhinopithecus bieti
TATATATATTCACCTAGTGCTAGAGCACTCAGGTATGTAAAGCAAATATTACTAGAGAATAAAGAGAAAGATAGACCTGAATACAATAATAGCTGGAGACTCCAACAGTTTCAGCATTGAACAAATGATCCAGACAGAAAATCAACAAAGAAATATCAGATGTAATCTGCAATATAGACCAAATGCCCTTAATAGATATTTATAGAACATTTCATCTAACAGCCTCAGCGTACACATTCTTCTTCTCAGGACATGGATTATTCTCAAGGATAGACTGTATGTTAGGCCACAAAACAAGTCTAAAAAATTCAACAAAATTGAAATTATATCACTATCTTCTCTGACCACAATGGAATAAAACTATAAATCAGTATCAAGAGGAATTTTGGAAAATATAAAAACACATGGATGTTCCTGAATGACCAGTGGGTCAATGAAGAGATTAAAAAGGAAATAAAAAATTTATTGAAGCAGGTAATAATGGAAACAGAACACACCAAAACCTATGGGATACAGCAAAGCCAGTACTAAAGGGAAGTTTATAGCTATAAGTGCCTACATCAAAAAAGAAGAAAAATTTCAAATAAACAATGTAACAATGCATCTTAAAGAGCTAGAGAAGCAACAGCAAACCAAACCCAAAATTAGTAGAAGAAAATAAATAAAGATCAGAGAAGAAATAAATAAAATTAAAATGGAGAAAACAATATGAAAGATCAATGAAATAAAAGTTGGGTTTTCTTTCTTTCTTTTTTTTTTTTTTGGGACAGAGTCTGGTTCTGTCACTCAGGCTGGAGTGCAGTGGCATGATCTCAGCTCACTACAACCTCCACCTCCTGGGTTCAAGCAATTCTTATGTCTCAGCCTCCCAGGAAACTGGGATTACAGGTGTGCCAACATGCCTGGCTAATTTTTGTATTTTTAGTAGAGATGGGGTTTCACCATGTTGGCTAGGCTGGTCCCAAACTCCTGGCCTCAGGTGATCCACCTGCTGTGGCCTCCCAAAGTGCTGGGAGTACAGGGGTGAGCTACTGTGCCTGGCCAAAAAATTGCTTTTCTTAAAAAGATAAACAAAATTTTTGTCAGTTGACAAGACTTAAATCTAAAACCTCAAGCTATGAAACTATTAAAAGCAAACTTTGGCCGGGCGCGGTGGCTCACGCCTGTAATCCCAGCACTTTGGGAGGCCAAGGTGGGCGGATCACAAGGTCAGGAGATCGAGACCACGGTGAAACCCCGTCTCTACTAAAATACAAAAAATTAGCTGGGCGTGGTGGCGGGCACCTGTAGTCCCAGCTACTAGGGAGGCTGAGGCAGGAGAATGGCATGAACCCAGGAGGCGGAGCTTGCAGTGAGCCCAGATCGCGCCACTGCACTCCAGCCTGGTGGACCGAGTGCGACTCCATCTCAAAAAAAAAAAAAAAAAAGCAAACTTTGGGAAAATTCTCTGGGCAAATGATTTCTTGAGTAATACCTTACAAGCACAGGCAACCAAAGCAAAAATGGACAGATGGGATCACATCAAGTTAAAAAGCTTCTGCATAGTAAAACAAACAATCAACAAAGTGAAGAGACAGCCCATTTAATGGGAGAAAATATTTGCAAACTATGCACCTGACAAAGGATTAATAACCAGAATGTATAAGGAACCCAAGCGACTCTGTAAGAAAAAAATCTAGGCCAGGCGTGGTGTCTCACGCCTGTAATCTTAGCACTTTGGGAGGCCAATGCAGGTGGATCACCTGAGGTCGGGTGATTGAGGCCAGCCTGACCAACATAGAGAAACCCTGTCTCTACTAAAAATACAAAATTAGCTGGGCATGGTGCCCCATGCCTGTAATCCAGCTATTCAGGAGGCTGAGGCAAGAGAATTGCTTGAACCTGAGAGGTGGAGATTGTGGTGAGTCGAGATCACGCCATTGCACTCTAGCCTGGGCAATAAGAGCAAAACTCCATCTCAAAAAAAACAAAAAAAAAAAAAAAAAAAAAAAAAAAAATCTAATAATCCCACTAAAAACTGGGTGAAAGGTCTGAATAGACATTTCTCAAAAGAAGACATACAAATGACAGGCATATGAAAAGATGCTCATCATCAATGA
>NW_016813254.1:0-460 GCF_001698545.2 Rhinopithecus bieti
GCCTTTGACTTTTGACTGTTTGACTACAATGTGCCATTAAGTTTTTATTTTAATTGTATCTAAGAATTTCTGAGTTTCCCATATCTGGATGTCTAAATCTTTTGATAGAATTTTTTAGGTATTAATTGATTAGATAGTTTTTCTATCCCTTTTGTTTTCTCTTCACCTTATGGGACACTAAAAATTCAAATATTTAGTTGCTTTATTGTGTCCTATATGTCATGTTCATTTTTTTAAAAAATTTTATCTAACTGGATTATTTCATAAGACCTCTCTTCAAGTTCTGAAATTATTTCTTCTTCTTAATCTTGTCTATTGCTGAAACTTTCAGATGCATTTTGCATTTCAGTTAACAAGTTATTTTGTTTCACAATTTCTATTTTTTTCATGTTACCTACCTCTTTGGTAAATTTCTTATTCATATCCTGAATTGGTTTTCTGATTTATTTGTATTGATTTT
>NW_016813255.1:0-992 GCF_001698545.2 Rhinopithecus bieti
TTTTGATAAACTGTTTGAACCATTTGTTTTATATTTTGTGTAAGACATTCCTTTAGGGTTAAATTAGCTTTGAAAAGGCATATCTAATCATAAAGGCAACCTTCAATTAGGAATTTTATTTGCACTCCTTTGACCTTTATTTTATATTAGTCTGTCCTGTTTCCTTGATTTTGGGCCTCAGCCATTTTACTAGCTCTATGACCATGTGAAAGTTAATAAACACTTCTAAGCTTCAGTTTCCAGTTTCCTCAGCTGTAAAAAAAGAGATAAAATTATGATATCATGCATGTAGGAATATAAACATGATAAATTCCATATGTGTATGTGCAAGTGCCATATATACATATAAATGCATATCATGTGTATATGTGCATATATGTATATATATGCATACATGTAAATGCACATGTGTGTTATATAGTATATGTATATATACACACATAGTATATATATAGTATGTGTGTGTGTGTGTATATATATACATGTCTCTTATTCATTTAGACCTCATAAGTCAAATGTGGAACCAAATATATTTACTGAAGAAAAGCTGAAAGTTTTATATTACCAATATAAGGTCATATAAGTGTCAATATATAGGCATGCATATAGTATGTATATATGCGTATGTGAATATAAGTGTATATCTCTCTCTCTACACAAATAGTGTGTATTTGTGTGCATACATGCTGTCATTATAATTCATTTATTTTTCTCAGTTTTGTCTCCAATCTTTTTATTACTGTGATTAATAAGTGTTTTAATTAAATCATTAATAAAATGCTCCAAATATGTCAGACTAAATGTTTATTTCCCCTTTATTGAGAGAAGGAGCATGACTGCTGGTGCTGAATTGGGGATTTCAGTTTTAAAAGATTTTTCGAGGAATTTGAAGTTGAAGCGAATTGTGATCTGTTTGAACAGAAAAGAAAATCTGGTTCTTTTGTAGAGAAATAAAACCTTCAACTTTGTGTAGATTTTTATTTTTCTTCTTT
>NW_016813256.1:0-2236 GCF_001698545.2 Rhinopithecus bieti
CATATGCAGATCAATAAATGTGATTAATCACATAAACAGAACTAAAGACAAAACCACACGATTATCTCAATAGATGCAGAAAAGGCTTTCAATAAAATTCGACATCCATTCATGTTAAAAATTCTCAATAAACTAGGTGTTGAAGGAACATACCCCAAAATAATAAGATCCATATATGACAAACCCACAACCAACAACATACTTCCAGCAAAAGCTGGAAGCATTCCCCTTGAAAACAGGCAACAAACAAGGATGCCCTCTCTCACTACTCCTGTTCAGTATATTATTGTAAGTTCTGGCCACGGCAATCAGGCAAGAGAAAGAAATAAAGGGCATCCAAATAGGAAGAGAGGAAGTGAAGCTATTCCTATTTGCAGATGACATGCTCCCATATCTAGAAAAGGCCATCGTCTCAGTCCAGAAGCTTCTTAAACTGGTAGGCAACTTTTCAAAGTCTCAGGATACAAAATCAATGTTTAAAAATCACTAGCATTCCTATACACCAACAACAGTCAAGCCAAGAGTCAAATCAGGAATGAACTCCCATTCACAACTGCCACACAAAGAATAAAATATCTAGGAATACAGCTAACTAGGGAAGTGAAAGAAAAAAAAAGAACTACAAATGAAAAAGGAGAACTGCTCAAATAAATCAGAGATAGCACAAACATTCCACGCTCATGGCTAGGAGGCATCAATATCATTAAAATGGTCATACTGCCCAAAGCAAATTATATTAATAGATTCAATGCTATGCCTATTAAACTACCATCGACATTCCTCACAGAACTAGAAAAATTATTTTAGAATTCACATGGAACAAAAAAATAGCCAAGGTGATCCTAAGCAGAACAAACAAAGTTGGAGGCAAATCATGCTACAGGGCTACAGTAACCAAAACCGCATGGTACTGGTACAAAAACAGGCACACAGACCAATAGAGCAGACTAGAGAAGCCAGAAATAAGACCATATACCTACAATTATATGATCTTTGACAAACGTGACAAAAACAAGCAATGGGAGAAAGGTTCCCTATTCAACAAATTGTGCTGGCATAACTGGCTAGTCATATGCAGAAGATTAAATCTGGACTCTTTCCTTACATCATATACAAAAATTAACTCAAGATCAATTGAAGACTTAAATGTAAAACCCGAAACTATAAAAACCCTGGAAGACAACCTAGGCAATACCATTCAGGTACTAGCAAATATTTCATGACAAAGATGCCAAAAGCAATTGCAACAAAAGCTTCTGCACAACAAAATAAACTATCGATAGAGTATACAGACAACCTACAGAATGGGAGAAAAGTTTTGCAAACCATACATCTGAGAAAAGTCTAGTATCCAGCATCTATAAGGAACTTGAATAAATGTATAAAAGAAAAACAAACCCCATTAAAAAATGGACAAAGGATGTTAACAGACACTTTTCAATAGAAGACATACATGTAGCCAACAATCATAAAAAAAGCTCAACATCACTGATTAGAGAAATGCAAATCGAAATCACAAGGAGATACCATCTCACACCAGACACAATGGCTATTATTAAAATGTCAAAAAATAACAGACCCCGTCAAGGTTGTGGAGCAAAAGGTATGCTTGTACACTGTTGGTGGGAGTATAAATTAGTTCAGCCATTGTGGAAGACAGTGTGGTGATTCCTCAAAGCCCTAAAGACAGAAATACCATTTGACTCAGCAATCCCATTACTGGGTATATACCTGAAGGAATAGAAATTGTTCAATTATAAAGACACATGCACAGGTATGTTCATTGCAACACTATTCACAATAGTAAAGACATGGAATCAACCTAAATGCCCATCAATGATAGACTGGATAAAAGAAAATATGGTATATATACAGCATGGAATAATATGCAGCCATAAAAATAAAGAGGTCATGTCTTTTGCAGGGACATGGATGGAGCTGGAGGCCATTATCCTTAGCAAACTAATGCAGGGACAGAAAACCAAATACAGCTTGTTCTTACTTGTAAGTGGGGTCTAAATGATGAGAACACATGGATACAGAGGGGAACAACACACACTGGGACCTGTCAGGGGGCAGAGGGTGGGAGGATGGAGAGGATCAGGAAAAATATCTAATGGGTGTTAGGCTCAGTATCTGGGTGATGAAATAATTTGTAGAACAAATACTCATGACACAGTTTACCTGTGTAACAAACCTGCACATGTACCCCTAAACTTAAAAGTAAAAAAAAAAA
>NW_016813256.1:5283-8754 GCF_001698545.2 Rhinopithecus bieti
TTTTTTCTTTTCAGGCTTTCTTCTAGTCAAGATGAGTGATAAACCAGACTTGTCGGAAGTGGAGAAGTTTGACAGGTCAAAACTGAAGAAAACTAATACTGAAGAAAAAAATACTCTTCCCTCAAAGGAAAGTAAGTCATGTGGGGTTCTATTGGAAACAAACAATAGAGAAAGTTAATAGGTTCAGTAAATAAACCTATCTTCTAGTAAATTTTTTACACAAAGTAAGCAATAATTAGAATACCATGGTATTTAATGCAACAGTTAAAACTATCAAATAGTTTTCTTCTGGTTCTCACATGATGGGCCCAGTAGTGATGGGGGAATAAAAAACTAGTTTCTTGTTGGAAAATTATTAAAAACCACATTAAAACCAATCTTGGAATATTGGATGTAGCACTAAAAAACACTTAGTTTTTGTCTACTTTTGGGTATTTGGCATTTTTCTACATTTAAAAATTGAGTCCATAATATTATCCCTAAAGAACCCTGTAGACTGCAGTTTTGGCTTTCTATATCTGATGACAAGATAAAGTGAGAACAAATTTAGATCTTAGTATACTTAAAGCTCTCAGATTCAAGAGATCGGTTCTGTCCTCTGGAGTTACAGCCTGCTGGAGAAACTCTAAGCATATTCACAAAACCCAAGGGGCACCTTTTGTTATGTCAGTTTTATTTGAGAGTTGCAACATTAGTTAAAATTATCTGAAAGTGTATAATTTTTTAACTTAATAGTGATAGATAAATCTGAAGAAAGTACTTCACTTACTCCTCAGTCTTCAGTAATCTGAAAAAATGACAACAGCATTTGGAAAAACAAGCCCTAGAGTTGATGTAGTTTCTAGTTGGTAGTTCAGGTGCTTAATGTGCACACACATGCACACACACACCCCACTGTGAGTTTTGTGGTTAATGCCTTGGCATTCTAAATTTAAAGCATGTATGGCAGCCTTCAATGACTTACAAAGAGCTCTTTTGGAAGAAGCTGAACTTAGTCTTAGGAAAATACTTTTGTAATTTTTTGTTTCTTTCTTCCCCCAGCTATCCAGCAGGAGAAAGAGTGTGTTCAAACATCGTAAAATGGGGATCTCCTCCAAAGAGCAGATTTCAACATTGTCTGACAGTCTTGGTTTTAGGCTTGTTTTTTTTGTAACTCTATGTGTTTGTAAAGATTTCAGACATCTTCTGATTTCTTCTCACCTATATTCCCTGGCTAAGAGGTCAGGGGTAGTGAATGTTTCCTTAAATTCCTTTCTAAACTTCGGATTGGTATATAAATTCCAAATGGCAGATGCTGTCAATAATCTTGCCATTGATGACCTTTGTGTACGTAGTCCTTGCACCTCATACAGGATAAGCCAATTTTAACTTTCTACAATGGGTGCCTCAATTGTTTCATAATCTTCATGAAGCTGCATCATTTAGCAGCTTATAGTTTATTTTCACTTCCAATGTAGCAATAAAATAATAAATATTATCGTTATTGTGTGACTCTTGTGGTTCATTCTGGTGGTATTCTAAGGAATGAAATGTACACAAGGCTACCTTTTCACCCAAACAAAATGGTTGAAGGAAAACTTTTAACAGATTATTCCTGGGGGGAAATATTCAATTCCATCCAGGTCCAGTGAGTCCTGACTTGGGGATGGTAGGTGCTTTTCTTTAGAGTTGGAATCACAGAGTTAAGAGAACCTTGGGAGAAAAGGTCATGTGGACTAACCTTCTTATCTCAGAATGAGGAAATGAAAACACAGGGTCTGATGTAATCTGCTCAAGGTGAATAAGGGTTGGAATTCAAGCTGACCTCTCTTGCCTTCTGGAAAGTCTTTTTTCAGCTTAATGGGAGTTAACATCCAAGACTGAAGTTGGATGGAGAAAGGGGCAGGAGGCACTTGCTAACACACCATATTAAGCACATCACATCTTCTAATGACCTGTAGCACTGAACTTCTGGTATGGTTTTTCTACTGAACAGAATTTGCTGTTTTATGAACTAAACATTTCTGGTGTTCATGGTGAGCATAAATGCTATGGACTGAATTTTGTCACCTGTGACCTCCCGATTCATATGTTGAAGCCCTAATCCCTAGCGTGATTGTATCTGGAGATAGTTTGTTTCAGAAGTGATTTAGGTTATAAAGTGATAACAGTCAGGGCCTAATCTAATAGGATTGTGGCCGTATAAGGAGAAAGAGACCAGTCTCCAACATGCAAGGACACAGCAAGAAGGTGCCTGTCTACAAGCCAGGAAGAGAGCCCTCACCAGAATCTGACCCTGCTGGACGTCGACTTGAGATTTCTTGAATCTAGAACTGTGAGCAAGTAAATTTATGTTGTTTAAGTCATTTAGTATTTTGTTACGGCAGCCTGAGTTAATACAGTAAGGAATATGTATAATTGCATGCATTTCAATTCCTGCCTTTAAACAATACTTTTTATCTCTTTTTAAAAATTATATTTTATTTTTATGAGACAGGATTTTGCTCTGTTGCCCAGGCTGGAGTGCAGTGGTACAGTCATAGCTCACTGCAGCCTTGACCTCCTGGGCTCAAGCAATCCTCCCGCCTCAGCCTCCCTAGTACCTGGGACTACAGGTACGTGCCACCACAGCCAGCTAATGTTTTTGATTATTAGTAGAGATGAGGTCTCGCTATGTTGCCCAGGCTGGTCTTGAACTCTTGGGCTCAAGCAATCTGCCTGCCTCAGCCTCCCAAAGTGCTGGTATTACAGGCCTGAGCCACCATGCTCAACCTACTTTAATCACGTGTATAAAAACAAATAACCTATAATCCTACCAATTAGAAGTATTAGCCATCCATACTTGTGATCTATTAATGTACATATCTTCCTACAAAGATGGATTATACCATTCATACCTATTTTCAACCTCAAGTATTATCTTACCTCCCCCTTTCTCTTCTTTCTCTTTCTCTTTTTCTTTTCTTTTCTTTTTTTTTCTTTTCTTTTCTCTTTTCTTTTTTGAGACGGAGTCTCGCTCTGTTGGCCAGGCTGGAGTGCAGTGGTGTGATCTCGGCTCACCACAACCTCTGCTTCCCGGGTTCAAGCGATTCTCTTGCCTCAGCCTCCTGAGTAGCTGGGACTACAGGGGTGCATCACCATGCCTGGCTAATTTTTGTATTTTTGGTAGAGACGGAGTTTCACTATGTTGGCCAGGCTGGTCTTGAACTCCTGATCTCGTGATCTGCCCTTCTCAGCCTCCCAAAGTACTGGGATTACAGGTATAAGCCACCATGCCATGCCTTACCTTGCCCTTTCTAAGGGCTCACATCCTTAAATAACCAGTGAGATTACACGAAGTGGAAGCTGTTTTCTCTGCTGTAGCTTAAAGTTTCAAAAGCAAAACAGTAGGTAGGTCAACTCTGATCAAGTGCCAATGAGGTGACACAGTCACAGGGCTTAGTGTAGCCAGAGGATTTGAGCCTTGGAAGTAACCATGTTAGTCACCAATAC
>NW_016813256.1:9991-14355 GCF_001698545.2 Rhinopithecus bieti
CGGTGTTTGGTTTTCTGTTCTTGCGATAGTTTGCTGAGAATGATGGTTTCCAGATGCATCCATGTCCCTACAAAGGACATGAACTCATCCTTTTTTATGGCTGCATAGTATTCCATGGTGTTCTTTTATTCATTAACATCCTTTGAAAATGACTGGTCAGTGGCTTTACACCTTTATTCTGTCAGTGTACATAGGCAGAGATGACCTTAATTACTAAGAACAGAAAAGGATGAAATGTCAGAAAGAAAAAAATGCTGAAAATTTAAAAAGAAAAATCAGCCAAATAAAATTTCATGCCTAATTCATCTCTGCAAAGGATAAAAAAAGTCTCATTTAGTATCATGGCTTAAAATTCCCATGAAACTCTACAGGCCAGTGAGTTTTATAAACACTCCTAGAATGTAACTAATGCATGTTCATACCTAATGAGAATGTCTTGCCTTTGGAGTCTTTTTAAAATTTTTTAAAAAATTTTACTTTAAGTTCGGGATACATGTGCGGAACATGCAGGTGTGTTATACAGGTATTCATGTGCTATGGTGGTTTGCTGCATCTATCAACCCGTCATCTAAGTTTTAAGCTCTGCATGCATTAGGTATTTATTTTAATGCTCTCCCCGCCCTTTCCCCCCAACCCCTGACAGGCCCAGGTGTGTGATGTTCACCTCCCTGTGTCCTTGTGTTCTCATTGTTCAGTTCCCACTTATGAATGAAAACATGTGGCATTTGGTTTTTTGTTCCTATGTTAGTTTGCTAAGGATAATGGTTTTTGGCTTCATCCATGTCCCTGCAAATGACATGAACTCACTCTTTCTTATGGCTGCATAGTATTCCATGGTGTATATGTGGCACATTATCTTTATCCAGTCTATCATTGATGGGCATTTGCGTTGGATCCAAGTCTTTGCTATTGTAAACAGTGCTGCAATAAGCATACGTGTGCATGTATCTTTACAGTAGAATGATTTATAATCATTTAGGTATATATCCAGTAATGAGATTGCTGGGTCAAATGGTATTTCTGGTTCTATATTGTTGAGGAATCGCCACACTGTCTTCCACAATCATTGAATTAATTTACACTCCAATCAACACTGTAAATATGTTCCTATTTCTCTGCATCCTCGCCAGCATCTGTTGTTTGCAGACTTTTTAATCTTCACCATTCTAACAGGCATGAGATGGTATCACATTGTGGGTTTGACTTGCATTTCTCTAATGACCAGCCATTTTGAGCTTTTTTTTCATATATTTGTTGGCCACATAAATGTCTTCTTTTGAGAAGTGTCTGTTCATATCCTTCACCCACTTTTTGATTTTGTGTTTTTTTCTTGTGAATTTGTTTAAGTTTCTTGTAGATTCTGGATATTAGCCCTTTGTCAGATAGAAAGATTGCAGAAATTTTCTCCCATTCTGTAGGTTGCCTTTTCACTCTGACGATATTTTCCTTTCTGAGCAGAAGCTTAAATTTGTAGAAATATGTTTGATTCTTGCCTCGGTAATATTCTACCTGTTTGATCTCGGGCAAGTGACAATCTTTTGTGGTTCAGTTTCCTCATCCACAAAAATGGAGAAAATAACACTACTTCACAGAGATCCTGTGAAACACAATTGAAGTGTTCCCTGTAAAGCGCTTAGAACAATGCCTGGCACAGTTGCCATTCAGTCAGTGGTGACTCTTTATTACTATAGCGATGCCTAGTTTTTGAGTGTTGGCTATATGGGTGGTAATGAAAGGGAGTGCAATTAACTGGCAAGGTCAGAAGTAGGGTAAGTTCATTCAATCTTCTGGCTAATACGTGTCATGTGGACTCTACCAATGTTCTAGGGATTGTTATTTTCAGTAATAATAATTGTAATTAAGTCCTCAACTTTACCATTGAACTGAATATGTTGTTGTCCCCAGTCATATCAAATGGTGAAGAAATATCTCTAAAGAGCCAGGAAAAAACTACTGACATAACTGTGGTCACTAATTAAAGGCAAAGGTATTGATTAATGGAATCATGAAAATGATATATAACTGGATACTTACATGTGGAAACAACACTCAGATCTCTGCAGCAATGTTTTGGTGCAGAAAGCTTGTATTAGGGATTTCCAGAGTAATAAAACCAATAGGATATTTACCCATCCATCTATTTATCTATTATCTATCTGTCTATCTATCTATCTATCTATCTATCTATCTATCTATCTATCTATCATTGAGATAGATTTATTTTAAGAAACTGATTCATGTGATTATGGAGGCTGGCAAGTCCAAAATCTGCAGGATGGGCTGGCAGCCTGGAGTCTCAGGTAAAATCTGAGATTACAGTTTAAGTCTAAAGACCATGAGGCTGAAGACCCATGGGAGAGCTGATGTTGCGGTTCCAGTGTGAAGGCTGTCTGCTGCAGAATTTACTCTTGCTTGGGGAAGTCAGTCTTTTGTTCTATTCAGGCCATTATGGAGGGCAGTCTGTTGTACTCAGGTCCATTGATTTAAATGTTAATCTTACCCAAAAACACCTTCACAGAAACATTCAGAATAAGACCACACATCTAGATACTGTAACCCAACCAAGTCAGGATACCTAAATCTCTATCCTTGCTTATTTGGGAAAAGTCTCCCCTGGTTGGAAAGATAAGACGATGTAAAATTGGCCATCACAGGGCTAAGTGTGGATTATCAAGTAAAGACTGTATAATCCTATCCTGAAAATATTCCCCACTCCCTGATTCCCATGCTTTCTCTCAGCAGTTTGCAACAGAGTAAACATATACTCCTCAACTTACAATGGAGTTCAGTCCAGTTAAACCTATCGTAAAGTCAAATAATTTTAAGTCGAACCATCCTAAGTTGGAGTCCGTCTGTATTGGACACAATGTGCAACATGGAATGGCTATGCATATGCTTTAGACAGCTATTGAAACATAGAATTGAGCACAGGACTGGTTGAATTTGCTAACTGCTGCTTGAAGAAACTCCCATAGTTTCACGAGAAAATCAGGTTCCTTGTATACTTTTGCAGGAAGGCTAACTTGATGCTTTTGTTTTATACCTCTGAATTGATCACATTGCCCTCAAGGAAAAATCAAACTATGAGAAGACTTGCTGTAAAAGCGAGGCTTACCTTATCCTGTCTACCTAATGTATCCATGCCTTGAAGGTGCCATCACTACAATATGAGATAGGATGGCAGAAGGCAATGTTCAAGTGCTTGGTTCTGGACTCAGACTGACGTGGATTTGAATCCCTACTCTTTCATTTATCAGCTGTGTGTGATCATTGGACACATTACTTAGTTACTCTGTGTTTTGCCTGCAAAAAATTGAGGCTAAAGTATCTATACCACAAAGGGCTATTAGGCAGAGTCAAGGTGATATGCAGACCATGGAGGAAACACAATCTGACATTCTCATGGGTTTAACACTGGGACTCAGACAGCTTTGTAGAGAAAGAATTTTTTTTAAAGTACAGTACAGGAGAGGGGACTATACCCAAGAAGTCCAGAAGGGTGGTTTGGACTAGCCACAGAATTCAGCAACAGGGTCTCATAGGTTGTCAGGGGCCAGTCTCTTATCTAATGTAGGTTCATTCATTTATCTGTTCATTTAACAAACATCTGAGAGCTACTATACTCACAACTTCCCGCATGATCTAGCTACCATGGAAAGTACAGAGTCATAAATTTGGACATGTTTCAGAGTGAAAGGGATGCTATTAAGAATTACTCAGGGTATAGGAACAGCTCCAGCCTCCAGCTCCCAGTGTGAGCGACACAGAAGACAGGTGATTTCTGCATTTTCAACTGAGGTACTGGATTCATCTCACTGGGGCGTGTTGGACAGTTGATGCTGGTGTATGGGTGCAGCCCGACCAGTGAGAGCTGAAGCAGGGTGAGGCACAAGGGGGAAGGGAATTCCTTTTCCTAGCCAAGGGAAATTGAGACACACAACACCTGGAAAATCGGGTAACTCCCACCCTAATACTGTGCTTTACCAAGGGTCTTAGCAAAGGGCACACCAGGAGATTATATCCCACACCTGGCCTGGAGGGTCCCACGCCCATGGAGCCTCCCCCATTGCTAGCACAGCAGTCTGAGATCTAACTGCAAGGTGGCAGCCAGGCTGGGGGAGGGGAGCCTTCCATTGCTGAGGCTTAAGTAGATAAACAAAGCTGCCAGGAAGCTTGAATTGGGTGGAGTCCACCACATCTCAAGGAGGCCAGCCTGCCTCTGTAGACTCCACCTCTGGGGACAGGTCATAGCTAAACAAAAAGCAGCAGAAACCTCTGCAGATGTAAAAGTCCCTGTCTGACAGCTTTGAAGAGAGCAGTGGTTCTCACAGCACGGAGGTTGAGATCTGAGAATGGACAGACTG
>NW_016813256.1:14663-25782 GCF_001698545.2 Rhinopithecus bieti
GTTATGCACATGTACCCGAGAACTTAAAGTATAATAATAATAAAATTAAATTAAAAAAAAAAAGAAGTTCACAAAGTAAGAAATGTTAGTAAGCTGATTGGAGCCTACTTGATATTTGAAGCCTCTTCTATTCTTTAAATTTTATGATTCTGAAAAATGAGATAAAAATACATTATCTTAAATATGTAAATATTTTCTTCACTACCTTGTCTCTTGACTGAATTTCAATTATTTTTTCAGTAAATGTTTATTGAAAAAAATAATAATCACAACACTATATCTTCAGCAGCCGAATCTGCAATCACCTTTTTAAGAGACTCCTGTAACGGAGCTATAAAATCTGCTTATGGTTCTTTTGGTCCCTGTTTTACAGCGCTAAAGGAAGGGTATTGTTCTCCAGCTGAAGTGATTTTTTTCCCAAGCTCTAATGCACACTCCACTAAGCTGTTCTATGGCATCATCCTGCATGACCACATATGTATCTAAACCAGCCCAGCTGCCGACCCCCAAAAGTTGGTCTGCAGTGATATTAATTTGAGGTTGCACCTGGGCATTGCAAGCAGCCTGAATGGAAGCTTCATCTGCTCACCAAGTTTTAAATTGTAAGAACTGAGCAGGAGTCAGACAAGCTCCAGTAAAAGCGTCCCAGTGAATAGGAATCATCTGACTGGAAACAGCAACATTCTTTAACAACCCCATTACAAAAGGAGAACCAGGTCCGTATTGATTAATAGCTTGCTTAAATTCTTTGAGTAATTTAAAAGGAAAAGGCTCAAATGCAGTTGTAATCTCTTCCTGTTGTTTTGGTGGGGGGTATTCTAACAGGGAACTGCCAAGCCTCTGTATCAGCCTCTTGTCTAGCTTGCTGAATTCCTGCCTGAATAGAACTGAGAGCAGTCACTCAAGGCGCGATCAAACAGTCACTGGGGCAACTACTTTCCACCCAGTGTCCTCTGGAAAAGAAAGACCTGGAGAGTCAGGCCATTCTTTTTCTTCAAAATGAGGAGGGGATGCAGAAAGGTAGGGATGAACCTCTTCCTCCTTTGCCACCTTAGCTTTAGCTGGTAAACAAACCTGCTCTGTCATCTTTTCTGTTACTTTGTTATACTTTCCTTCCTCCTCATCATCAGTGAGAAAGGTTCCAAGGTGGAATGATCCAGAGCCCACACTTGTCTCATTGTTACCCTGATGCTTCTGAGCTCCCCTTCTTACTCACCACGGGGATGGCTTATGAGTACTTGGGTGTCCACCAGCTTAGTTGCACATTCTCCAACCATCACTCTGGGGACTCTTTGACCTTGGTTCGAGCCCCACGTAATAGCACCACTTGCTGAGACCAGCTCAGCCATGGAGACCCTAACCCAGTGCCACTAGAAGAATTAAAGAAACATACACAGAAATACAGAGTGTGGAGTGGGAAATCAGAGGACTCACAGCCTTCAGAACTGAGAGCCTCAGAGTTTGATCCACATATTTATTGACAGCAAGCCAGTGATAAGCATTATTTCTATAGACTATAGATCAACTAAAGTTATTCCTTACGGGAAACAAATGGATGGGCCAAAACAAAGGGATGGGCTCTGGCTAGTTATCTGCAGCAGGAACATGTCGTTAAGGCATAGACCGCTCATGCTATTCTTTGTAGCCCAGGAATGCCTTTAAGCAGTTTTTCACCCTGGGTGGGCAAGGTGTTCCTTGTCCTCATTCTGGTAAACCCACAACCTTCAGCATGGGCATCATGGCCATCAGGAACATGTCACAGTGCTGCAGAGATTTTGTTTATGGCTAGTTTTGGGGCCAGTTTATGGCCAGATTTGCTGGCCTGTTCCCAACAGTGTGTGTGTACCACAGTTTCTTTATCCAGCCTATCATTCATGGACATTTGGTTTGATTTCATGTCCTTGCTATTGAGAATAGTGCTGAAATGAACGTATGCATGTGCACATCTGTATAATAGAATGATTGGCATTGCTGGGTTGAATGCTATTTCAGACTTCAGGACTTTGGGGAATTGCCACGCTGTCTTCCACAATGGTTGAAATAATTTACACTCCCCCAAGGACAGTGCATAAGCATCCTTTTCTCTCCACAACCTTGCCAGCATCTGTTATTTTTGGACTTCATCATAGTAGCCATTATGACTGAGGTGAGACAGTATCTTATTGTGGTATTGATTTGCATTTCTCTAATATCAGTGATGTTGACCTTTTTTTATTTGCTTGTTGGCCCCAGGTACGTCTTCTTTGAGAAATGTCTGTTCATGTCCTTTGCCCATTTTTAATGGGGTTGTTGGTTTATTTCTTGTAAATGTGGTTAAGTTCCTTAAGCCAGGGGATGTTATGCTAAGTGATGAAATAAGCCAGGCACAGAAAGAAATATACTAAATGTCTTACTTATAGGTAGAATCTTAAAAAACTGAACTCGCTGAACTCATAGAAGTAGAGAGCAGAATGTTTGTTCCCCAGAGGCTGGGACATGGATGGGGAGGGTGGGTGGAAGAAAATGGGGAGTTGCCGATCAGACGGGGACATGTTCTAGATACACAGGGTAAGTATGTTTTGAGATCTATTGCACAGCAGGATGGCTACAGTCAGTAGTAATGGATTGTGTAAATCAGGACAACCAAGAAAGTACAATTCATATTTCTCAGCACAAAAATCATAGGTAAACGAGGGGATGAACATGTTAATCTGCTTGATGTAATCTTTTCACATTGAATACATATTTCAAAATATCACATTGTACCCCATAAATGCATACAGTTAAGATTTGTCCATTAAAAATAGCATTAATTGAAATACAAAAAGACTGAGCATATCAAGTGTTGGCAGAGATGGGGAACAAGTGGAATTCTCATGCATTGATAATGCTCATGGAGAATGGTACAGCCCTTCAGAAAGTATTTGTCAGTTCCTTGGAAATTAAACAGACACTTACCATGTGACTTGACAATCCAATTCCTGCATATTGACTCAAGAGTAATGAAAGCTTATAAAAACAAAACAAGATATCTGCAAATAAAAACAATTCAGTGAGTATAATAACAAGAGACAAACCTTTCTGTCAGACATCCTGCTCTGTTGAAGTTTGGTAAGCGAAACCCTTGTTTATGCAATTTCATTTGAATTCACGCTCATATGGAGACTGAGTAAGGTGAAGCATATCAGTGATGCATTTCCTTACAGTTTGAGGCATTTCCTGTGAGGTACATTAACCTAAAGAAGCATTACTTCTACTAACTGCTGACAGGTGGACATACTCAAAGGCTAATACCATGTTGGATGGATCAGGCACTGGAGTGACATTCGGGAGATCAACGTGGGTGCCGGTGTCAGATATAATCCAATAACTGTGGAACTCTGGGTAAGGAAGGCCCTACCTATGGAAGCAGTAGCAGGCCCATGAGGAGCAGGACCAGCCTGTCACACACATCAGATAGATGCTGCATGGCAGGGACTGGATTGATAACGAGAGTGAAGAGGATTCAGGCTGCTTTTGTGCTCTGCTAATGCCCTATTCAGGTGCCGGCCCATTTGGCTGGTGACCCCAGATGTTTGGCGACAGTCCTTCATAATAAGGGGAAAGAATAAATGCCACTCTTTCAAGCTTCGTCCTCCCCGCCACGGATTTATTCCCCACTTATCCAGGAGTGAGGGCCACAATCAAAGAGGAGAAAGGCTATGATGGGTCAAGAATGAGGACCAACCCCATTGTACCGGCCACTACATTGGGGTGGGATTCTTATCCTGCCACATAAATGTGGTGGGTTTTTTTTTTTGTCAGGCCCATGAGCTTGGATGTGAAAAAAACATTTTAGTACCTGAACATTCAAGTAGCTTGGGGACAAAATTGGGGGTGGGAAATGAGGGGAAAGCATTTTATTCTCTCTATTTCCATTTGACTCCCTTTGTTCTCTTATTGATGGAGTAGGCAGGAGACATTTCCACTCATACCTATAAATTCATATTTTGCAACCACCAAGGCTGTGACCAAATGATCAGAAAAATAAGCTCCCGACAAGAATGTAAACACAAATTCCCTCCTCAGTCTTCAAGGATGAACACCCAGAATGATGCTTCTTTGGCTGGGTCCCTTACACACGTGGAACCAAGGGCTGTGGCTCAGTGACTGTGTCCCTCCAGTGATTCAGTATAGAGTGGGATTTCAGCTTCTGTCATCAGATGCTCCCAGGGAAGAAACTGTGAAGTGGCATGGGGGGAAGTGTGCCATTTACAAGCCAAGGAAAGATCCCTGGAAGATTCTCAGTGATGTATAGTTGAAAGTCAAAAGTTTTATTTTATTTTTTGACAAAATATTATAACTTGGTAAAAGTTGACCCAGATGCATCGGAACGTGTTGGAATAGTATCTTTTGTTACTTGGACATTTGAAGGGGTATGCTTTATTTAAAATTTTGTTCTGGGTATTTCTATAATATGTTTTGGAGAAAGCAGACTAAACCCTAAATACTTTTTTCAGTTTGTCAGTATAGTGGCCAAGTTTCCCCTGGTCCTCTTAAGTTTTACTGAAACCTCAAGTCACAAAAGGCAGATCCATAGGACATAAAGCATACCAAATTATTTAACGTGTACCCCCGGGAGCCTTTAGTGTTAATAGCCGAAGATAGATGGAAGATTATCTATTTTAACGCGTGGACTCTAAGGACTATGGACAGCTGTGTAGAAATATAATGGGACAAAAAGGCTATGATCAAATTCTAATGGATTGAGTGGGGGAAACCTGGCAAGGCCTCTCCGTCTACACTCTGCTTGGCCTTTCTAAGCACACAGTCCTTCCTCCCGCATATGGGGCAGGACCCTCTCTGGAATGGGAGTCTTGTGACTTCCTTTCAAACAAGATAGGTTAGATCATTTCTTCATGGACAGTTTTTAAATGAAAATGTGGAAAATATTACAATACCATTTCTAGGTTTTGTGACTATCTTTAAAAAATATAGCTTTTGGTTTCTAGGACCCACCTTCGTCAAGAGGGATTCTAGTCTCTGTGTTTAGCTCCCAGGGCTGAATGGGACTGAGAGACAGTAGGACCAAGAACATCAGAGAAAATCTTTTTCATCCAAGACTACTACTGAAGTCCTAATTTTGGGGTATTGTGCCTGGAGCTCCAAAACTAGAAATCAGCTGCATGTGCAAGTTCATCACTTACAATTTCTACTTTCCTCAAAGACACTCAGAACACAATATAGCCCAAAACTTTGCCACTGTAAAACTAGGATCGCCTTTCCTCATGCTTCCAATAACCTCTTCCTAGTCTCCATCTGAAAACACACTACAAGCACCTTTATCATACATAGTTCTGACAACATTTTGGTGATCATGATATACGTTTCCTCCAAAGAAAGAATTATTTCTTTACCCTTGTTTCAATGGCACTTGGTGTTCATATTTCCCCCCACCATTTCCTGAAGGCACTCTAGGCTTCTTGTGTGATGCATGTCACAACGCTTCCAGCCTCTATGCATTACCTAGTTCCAAGGCCTCTTCCAATCTTCCCGATATTCCTTATCGCATCATCCCACTGCTTGGCAAGGTATTCTCTAGTAGTTTGCTAGGGCTATTCTGTAAAAGTACCAAAAACCCGGCAGCATAAACAGCAGATATTTATTGTTCACAGTTCGGCACACTGGAAGTCCAAATCAAAGTACCAGCTGGTTTGGTTCCTTCTGAGTAGTAAGAGTGAAGGATCTCTTCCAGGGATCTTTCCTTGGCTTGTAAATGGCACACTTCCCCCCATGCCACTTCACAGTTTCTTCCCTGGACACACGTCTCTGTGTCTGAATTACGCCTTTTGGTATGCACAATGCATGCTAGTCATTTTGATTAGAGCACACCCTAATGAATGTAATTTAACTTGAGTACTACACTAAAGGACCTCTCTTCAAGTAGAAGAGAGCTGAGGGATCAGGAGTCCAATAGATGTATTGGGGACTGAGGGATCTTAGGTTGCACACTCCTTATGGAAATCTCATGCCTGATATCTGTCATTGTCCCCCCATCACCCCCATATGGGACCGTCTAGTTGCAGGAAAACAAGCTCAGGGCTCTGACTGAATCTACATTATGGTGAGTTGTAAAATTATTTCATTACACATTACAGTATAATAATGATAGAAATAAAGTGCACAATAAGTGTAATGCACTTGAGTCATCCCAAAACCATCCTCCCAATGCTGTTCTGTGGAAAAATTGTCTTTCCTGAAACAGGTCACTGGTGCCAGAAAGGTTGGGGACCCCTGGTCTAGCTAGTGCATGCTGGCAAACTGCAATGCCATGAGTCATTTGTTATCTTAGCCTATGTCTGGGAACACGGGCAATCTTTGAAATTACTTCTTCTCTGAAGAGGGTATGGCATCCAGTTGCTATTGAACTTCAGAATACTACTGAAAATTCCAATTGTCAATGGCCAGTAGATTCGTCCTCTAAATTAACCTGCTAAATTATATTAATAGGTCTTTAGGGATTTCTCATTCTAACCGATTGATAAAATGGTTAAATATATAAAAAGACACATCACGGTGTGATAGCTAGCCTTAAAACTTGGCTTGACAAAAGTGAAGAGCAAAAAATCTGACCAAAACAATGATCACCTCCTGTGTCTGCTCAAACTGCCCCATGTATCAGTAACAACAAAAGCCAATCCACCTTGCACCTTCCGAGTTCAAATTATGTGCTTTCGCCTCAATGCCATGGGTTGCATTGCTGTTCAGGAAACCAGGCCCTGTTGGTTGGATATTGGTGCGACTTTTGGGGAGTATCTCTTTCTGATTGACCCTTTTCCCTTCCTTGGATTGCTTTTGAATTCCTGTCTTCCTTCACCTGCAATGGGAGCATATGAGGCCCTTTGGCCTTCATGTGGAGATAGCTGACAATCGAAGACCCTAGAAAATTTGGTAGGACAAATATGTGTGTTGTATGGTGTTAAAAGCTAGCAAAACTTTATTTTCTCTTTGAGCTGTCTCTGGTGTTTGGGCCAGTTCTGGTCCTTGTGAAATCTACTTTCCACCTTTTTGGAGACACCTCATGCATCCTTCGTTGTGTCATAATCTTGGTGAAACTTAACTGGAAAGGTACCTTTACTTTACAGAAAGCAAAACAAACAAGAAAAGGTCAAAACTCAGAAATATCAGCTGCTTGTCTTCTGCTGCCGCTTGTGGGCCACAATGGTATCAGTTGGTATAAGCTCCTTGGTGCTCATGTCTTCATCGGAGGTCGTCTCAGAGGAAGGCTCAGTCATCTCGCATGCAACTGCCAGTGGATGTGAGGAACAGACAATGTTGGTTGACCACTGGCGGGTGTCTTTTGTAGGCACCGCATGTCTGATGTCGTGGGCCACCAACTCTGCATCACACTGAATGAAATGCCACACAGGGAGCCTATCAGCAAGCTTCCCGGCCTTGGGGGCGATTCAATGGTCCCCCTGCTTGGCAATCACAGTGGGTGTCTGTTGACCTACTCCCCGACCCTCACCTGCCACAGAGCAAGTGCTCAACCCTTCCCACTTTCAACTAGGGCGAACTCTGCCTTCCACACATTTTTCCACTGCTGTTCTGCGACCACTCCCATTCCAAATCAGCTGGGTTGTACTAGGAATCCTCTCTAAATCATATTCCCCATCTGTTTATCCCTTATTTCTTCCTCCAGGAGTCCACTCTCTCTTGGGAGAGCTGCGGATCCTAACTCGGTATGGTGTGTCACGTTTGCCAAAGACCTGATGTGTGAGGTTCTTTACCTTTTCATAGGTAGGGGGAACACATAATTTGTTGTCGAATAAATGTGGGGGCAGCTTTCAGAGTGAATGGGGCACTATGAATCATCAGGCTGGGACAATAGGCAAAATCAGGACGTGTGGCCACCCTTCTGGGGAAGGATCTGGGGATAGAATAAGAACATCCCTTGGGGTTTGGAACACAAAGTTTGGTGGGCAATGAGACGGATTTATTTTGGAGATGGATTTACTTTTACTAGCATCTTTTTCATGATTTTTTCTCTTTGAAGTTCTGGTGCTTTTGTTTCCTGGAGACAACTGGTGTGACTAGGTTGCATTAACATGGGAAAGAGACACAACACCGTGAGAGTGTCTGTTTGGGTCTTAGGACTCATGTGAGCTAGTGGGACTGGACTCGACAGCAAGAGCCATTGAGGGCATGGGTTGGGGATCAGAGGAGACATGGGCTCAGGCCACAGCTGTGCCTCTTATTGGCTGTACTGCATTGGGCAAGTGGCTTGACCTCTCTGAGCCTCAGTTTCCTCCTCTATGGAATACAGGTCTAGAAGGTGCTTGTGAAGATCTGGGGTGATGATGCAGAAGGGTGCCAGATACATAGTCAACAACCAATGAATGCCGGCTGTATGTGGTTCCAATTCTGAGATTCTTGTCCTTGGGTAGCTGCTGGTGGTGAGGATGGGAACCAGTGCCTGACAGCTGTAAGAAAACGCTCTCCTGGCTACCTGGGCCCCATCTGTTTGCTTCCGGCCGACAGTGAGATAAGGGAGGATGACTTTTCCGTCCTGAGCCACATGTTAGTGCAGTGGTGGAGATAATGCTGCTCTGAGTCCTGATGGAAAGTTGTTGGGAAGCAAATTTAAAGTGCTCCTGGCTTGGGGCACTACCCCCTCGGGGCTTTGTGACAAGCTATTCCCCCTCACGGCCAAGGAACCTGGCTTCCCATACCACCTCCTTGCCCCCACCCACCGTCTCACTATCTGAATTCTATTCACTTTTCAGGTCTTGGCTCAAATCCTGCCTCCCCTATGAAGATGTCCTGACCCTCCCAGCTTAGAGCAACTGCTCCCTCCTTGAGTCTCAGGATCTCCAACTGTGACATGGGCATACTGTTTGCAACATCCCCGTAGACGAATTGTGATGAGAAAGGAAAGAGAGAGTCGATGTAGCATGCTAGGTGCAGTGTCTGGTGCAGGCCTGTGGTGAGTTCCCTGCCTCTTCCTCTTCCTGTCCTCTGAACCCGCAGCATGCAGGCATAGTGGCCTTGATCACATGCTGCCTTCTCTTGATAGTCATTGGGAATCATGTCTGTGCTAGTTGTCCCCTCAGTTGCAATGTCACAGACGGTGGGGGCCACATCTCATCCTTCCTCACCTTCCAGCATCCAGCACTAAAATAAATGCCATCGTAACCATTTTTTATTGGACACCTTTGAGTACCATGTGGCAGGCACTCAGCTATGTATGTAATGCACGTAAGTATAGTCCTCACTCTTTCCCCTCCTAGCTCTCTTCCAGGATGTGCAGGCATTGATTCTCCTTTGAATTATATCAGAGAGTTTGGGTCAACCGCTACCAAGGTTGCATTATGAGTAAGTGGCCTTGTCATGCATCAAGTCCTATGCTAGATTCAGTTTCTAGTGAATGCCTGCAAATGGGTGGATGGCAGGAGGGACAGACGTAGAGTCCAGAATGGGAGTGCCTTCCCCGTGAATTTTACCCGGGAGAAACAGGCCTGCTTGAGAGAAAGCTGTAGGTAATGAAGACATAGGACTCAGTGGGTCCTCGAGCTTAGGTAAGGGAATATAGTTGCTCTAGGACAGGTGGAGAAATGGAGAGGGGATGGGTCTAGCTAAACCCCAAGGCAGCTGTCCCAGGGAATTCCACAGTGGCTCCAAGATCCCCCAGAATAGTAGCAGATGACCCAAGATGTTTGAATCTCTTGGGAGTCCATGGTGGGCATTTCACTCCCACAGATCCTTGGGAGAGAACGAGGCCACAACATCACCCATGGTACCTATGATGCAATAAGGAGACAGGCTCCACTGTGCTTAAGTGTCCCTCACAAGTAGAAGCCAGAGGAGTCTCACTCAGTGCTATTCAGCCAATGCCTAAGGTCACTGGGGAAGGTCCCAGACACCTTGTACCCGCATGCCTGGTGCCTTGGAGGGGCTGGCTGGAGGGCTTTGCTCAGCTGGGCCTCTGCACGTCTCCAAGGCCCCTCAGAGCATATCACTGTGGCATCTGCAGCGGGAGAAGCAGACTTCTTACGTGGCAGCTCAGAGCTTTCAGACAGCCAGGCAGAGGCCACTCTAGTCCTCTGAAAGGTTACCTGTGGGACAGGCTAATGTCCAGCATTCTTCATGCGTCAAAGCCATCACAGGCCTGTCGGGAGCCCTGAGGGAGGGGCAAACAGACATGACCTATGGGCTAATGGGAGGAGCACTCAGGAATGAGTTGCCTTCCTGAGATGCAGCCTATTCAGCACACACTTCTTGAGATGCTGCTGGGTGGCACACACAGAGCATGTGTACAAGAAGATGTCCTTTACTCTCTGGGTCAAAGTGGTAGGCCGTCGAATGGTTTTCCATTGGACCTATCACTAGCAGGGTGACATCTGCCATTTAGTGGATCCTCCTTCTCCTTGCCACAGTGACTGCTCTTAAGTTACATGAAGTTTCTAACCATTATAGACCCTCTTTCTCCCTTCTGGGTCCCTGGCCATACATTAGCAGACACACATTACGACAGTAAGGAGAATATGGGGAGTCAGTACTTGTTAATAGGAGCTTGACTAGAACCTGGTCTCTATATCTGATCCTCCAGATTTAGGTCCCCCTGATTGTTCTGAATTCCCTCATCAGCCTTCTCTTTCAGGGCTCCCCTAAAATCTGACACTCCAATGACAATCCATCCCTCTCTATGGAGCCTACAACAGCACACATCTAAGCATCCTAGAGAGGACAGGTTTCAGGCCACTGGAGGAATTTAGGGAGTGAGAACTACGGGAGTGACCTTATCCATCACTGTTTGAACAAGCACTGTGGGCCAACGGCCATGACTCAGAAGCTGCAGGGCCTTCATGAACCGAGCCAGTGGATGGTGGGGCTTTGGTTCCTCTGACTGGACGTTTCCATCATCCCAAAGATGCGGTAGTTCCATGGCATGAAGGCGGGCATTTCCAGAAAGAAAAAACTACATCCTGGAAAAGACAGACAAAATCAGAAACATTAGAACTAGTTATAGTAATAACTTCAGTTTCTAGGGAGCGTGGAGAAGTATTGGTCCTTGAACTTTGTAATGTACTTATGTCATCAAAAACAAATACATTTTTTGGATGGGTGACTGCTAATATATATTTTTATATATTATATATAT
>NW_016813256.1:28885-36234 GCF_001698545.2 Rhinopithecus bieti
GGCGATCCTAGTTTTACAGTGGCAAAGGTTTGGGCTGTATTGTGTTCTGAGTGTCTTTGAGGAAAGTAGAAATTGTAAGTGATGAACTAGCACATGTAGCTGATTTCTAGTGTTGGAGCTCCGGGCAAAATACCCCAAAATGAGGGCTTCAAAAGTAGTTTCAGGTGAAAAAGATTTTCTCTGTCATTCTTGGTCCTCCTATCTCTCAGTCCCATTCTACCCCTGGGGCTAAACATAGAGACCAGAATCCCTCTTCCCAAAGGTTCTGAGAAACCAGAAGCTCTTTTTTCTAACTTTGTAATATTTTCACATTTTCATGTAAAAACTGTCCGTAAAGATATGATCTAATCTACCTTGTTTGAATGGAAGTCACAAGACCCCCATTCCAGAGAGGATCCTGCCCCATATCTGGGGGGAATGACTGTGCTCAGATAGGTCAAGCAGAGTCTAGAAGGTCAGGCCTTGCAGGTTTCTCCCACTCCGTCTATTAGCATGAGATCATAGCCTTTTTGTCCCATTATATTTCTACACAACTGTCCATACTCCTCTGAGCCCGGGCATAAAAATAGATAATTTCCTATGTATCTTCCACTATTAACACTAAAGGCTCCGGGGGATATGCTTCAAATAAGCTCGTTTGCCTTATGTCCTATGGATCTGCCTTTTGTGACTTGATTCAGCGAAACTTAGGAGGACCAGGGGGCGTCTTGGTCAATACACTGACAAACTGAGAAAAGTGTTTAGGATTTAATTTTTAATCTTCTAGATGCGTATAGTAAATAGGAGAAGAGGGAGAAATTAGCCAAGGAAGCACGGAGGAAAAGGGAGTCAGCATTGGATGATTCAGAAGGTACTCAAAGTATGCAGATACCTGGTCCTGGAAACAGGTGCAAGGGTGTGCCTGGAAAACCATTAGCCTGAGAGGAGAGGCATGTGTCTCACGGATCCAATCAACTGTCTCTGCAGAAGTTAAGAATTGAGATATGGGAGATATGGATATTCAAGGAAGATCTGTAGACAACTTCTTGTCTGATGGCCTGCACTCATGTGAATTCCATGGGAAACCAACAATTTTTTGAGTTTTATACCAGAAAAACGTTGCCAGACTGGACTGAATGGGGATAAAGATGGGACGAAATGAAAAGAGGCTGTTAGAGTTCCGTGATTGTACCAGCAAGAAAGGGACTGACTGAGGTACCCAACTGTGACCATGTCTTCATTTTGGAGACAGGGAAGAAGGACTCCAAAGTTGGGTCAGAGGTTGGAGTGGCCGTCACTTCCCCCAAGAACCAGGGGCACGTTCCTAGGGGACTGGGACATCTCTCTCTTGGTCCCAGAAACAGAGGTCACCTCCTGAGTTCCAGGCATTTGTCCCACCTCCTCGGTTTCAGAGGGATGGATGGGCTGCAACAGTCCAGGCTGGAGGGAGAGCCCCCACCCCGCTGCCCAGGACTTAGGGTATGAAGCTGTTACCTCATTGGGCCTGAAAGACAGAGCATTGAGCCCAAGCAGAATCTTTTCCATCCTTAGAAGATAATGGAATTTGTCCCCACTAGGTTTCCACGGTGCGTAGGGTCCATGAACTTCAGTAGTTTTTCGGATTTCTTGCTTTTGGTATGATAAGCCCTATCCAGTACCAGTCCCACAACTGTCTTTCAGAAGCAGATATCTTGTCTAGCTTCACAGATGCAGTGGTGGAGAGAATTCCTACCTCAGCATGAGTCATACCTGGAGACTCACCCATTCCAGATATAGAAGATTATCAAGTGAGATATTGGAGAATTGACATTGGAGTGAGTTAAGTCTTTGGGGGATATTGTGATGAAATGAATGTATTTTCTATGTGAGGACGTTAATTTGTGCTGCTGAGTGGATGCAGAAGATATACTAGTATGGATGGAGTTGTGTCTCCCTAAAATTCACAGGCAGAAGTCCTGGCTCCTAGTATTTTAGAATGTGGCCTTATTTGGAGAGAGTCTCTACACAGGTCATCTGGTTACAGTGAAGTTATGAGGGTTGACTCTACCCAACAGGATTGATCTCCTTACAAAAGGGTGACAATTGGTATCCAGAACTGTGAGATAAAAAAAATACATAGTGTTTATGTCAGCCAGTCTCTGGAATATTTTTCAGCGGCCCTAGAAAACTAAAAGATTACACCTCCATCAACAGTATTAAAAGCATACAACCCATCAAAGAACCAAAGAAGTACACCCATCTAATCACAGGTTTCCCCTTCAACTCCCATTGAACATCCCTGGACAACTAACTCATCCTAGTTCAGACGAGGAAACTTGATCACAAATTGGGCTGTGGCTCCTTGGCTACAGGTGCCTCACTGGATGACCAGATCCGAGTGGAGCTTGTGCTGCTCCATCGGACAGCATTCCATCATCCCCGTGATACATAGAGGCCAGTCATGAAGATTTTCTTAAACAGAAGATTCTAGCCTGAAGAAGAGCAGAATCAAATAAATGTAAACAAGTAAGATTTCATTATGAGGGAACCTAGAATAGGCATTGTTCCTTAAACTTTTTGAGGAGTAGTTTTCTCTGTGCCATGTTTGGGTCCTTGCTTATATTTTCAAATGAACTCCAGCTTACAGGGAAGGCTGATCAAATGTTTGACTGGACTATCTTTATCCCATTCATGCTATTTTCCCTACATTGACACCTCTTATTTGTTGTTTGGGCAGTTAAGCTCTTTCCCGCAGTTTGTGTTTCCCTAAGTCAGAGCATGACATCACGATTGCTCACTAGGTTCCCCCTCTGCTCAGTCACCCACAGAAACGCTATATCAATAGGTTAGCTTCCTCTTCCGATCTTCATATCAATCCACCCCTTTCCTCTTCCTATAATTCACCGGTATCAGTCCCCTTGTCCTATCCCTCTTCACTCCCCACAAGCAAGTCAGATTTCATTGTTGACCCTGTTTTACTAATGGCCTTCTTTGATTTCTGAATTTACAAAGGGAAAACACATATTCCAGGGTGAAATATCCCAATGGATTTGGTTTCTCAAAGGACTTGTCTAATTACACACATATGCAAGGGTAACTTCAGAAATTTATTCGTAGGTCTTAATTCACAGAAACATTGGCACTTTACAGCAAAACAATTAGCATATTGAGAAATAAGTCACTGAGTGACATGTGGTGTTTTGGATCAGCTACACAGCTCTGTCTCTGCAAAGAAACAGGGTTCTGCCAAGAATCTTTGGTTTGGCAAGTGTTGTTCTGGACTTGTAGGAACATTTGGCGGCACCATCCAGAGGGATTTACTTGCAGCTGATTTTGTGGGGATTTTCTTGGTCTCCTTGTGCAGTAAGCACAGCTTCAACTATTTTCATAACATTTCTCTTCAACTATTTTCATAACATTTTTCTAACAATCTGGAAAAACAGAAAGTAACAAATCCCAATGAGGGGACTTCTTGGTTCTACATCCTTTCTCTGTGGATCCCAAGTGGGGCTCTGGAGGTGACCTTCCCCCATTCCCATCTGCCCCACTCAGGGAAGCTCTGGCTACTATCCTGCCCTGAACCCATTTCCCTCTTGACCAAGGATTCCTCTTTAAATGGTGGAATAATCTATGTGGCTATGTGTTGGGCCCTCTGGGGTGGTTGTTTCCCACTTCGGATGGGTTCAAGAAAATTTTGATTTTTCGCATTTATCCAGCTTTTGTTTCATGGTTTGACTGAGAATGCCATCCTTTACTGGTTTTTACATATGAAGGAGAAGGGGTGTTTATGAGATGTTTCAAAGTTCACAGGAAACATTTAACAAAAATGGCCATAGATTGAGTTTCAAGGCACAACATAATAAATTCCTGTGGGTTGCAGTCCCAGAGTATGTTCTCTTGTCCACATCCTCAGGGACTGGAAATCAATTGAAAAGGAAAGCAATGGGAAAGTCAGCACCTGCTCTGAAATTCAGCAACACACTTATAGAAAAAAATGCTAAAAATACCAAGACTTGGGACCCAGAAGAGAGCACAATGAATGGTAGTCTATGTTAATATTAACAAGAATATTAATATGCCAATCTCTTGAGGAAATAAGCATTATCTGACTTCTGCTAATGGCTGCCAATGCCCTGTATGACTTGATGTTAGGGACAAGGAACATAGATTAATCTTAGCTTTGGATTCATAGCCCTAAAAGACCATGATTACAAACACTGCAAACAAAAACATCAGGTAAAGAATCACACTGCCGTTCCTTTAAACACCAGGTTGAATACCACAGTAAGGCTGCTGTGGGTTGAGCTTGGGTCACTCCCCCCAACATTGGGACAATGACTGTTGCTCATAGACTGCAGGTCACTCATTGGCTGCACCACTGTACACTAAGGCATGAGCTGTTTCTGTGGACACTCAGTAATCCTACTGACACATACCTGGAAGTAAGGAAGGTTTCTGTTCAAAAAGAAATGAAAAAATTATTGTCAGAGCAAACAGAGAATGAATTGCAATAGTGATCTCAGAGTCGGGGAAGCTGAAAAACGAATGGATTCCTGAAAATTTTATTTAGCTATATATACACTGTAACTGGGCCTCGCTTGCTTATTTACATGGATTCACGATGAGGGAGGTGCTGAACACGTTTAGGAGGGTTACCTCTCTTCTTATGTCAGCGTATTCACTTTCTCTGTTGCCATATCGCACATAATGAAGTTCTGGAAAGTTCCACCATACAGTCGTAGGAGAATGAGAGTGAAAAAAGTAAACATCAGGACCTTGATAATGTCATCATAAAATAACCGAGAAAGATAACTAATAAAAACGGTCATTTAGGAAACCGAGGAAATGAAACCCGATCACGGAAACACCCCCTACTTTTCCTTGGAGCATATTGCACTACAGATGTATTGGAGTTGACAGTGTTCTGCACAGTGAGAAAAATGCTTGATAAACCACAGGACAGCACATGCCCCCCAAGCCGGCAGGGTGCCACCCACCCTAACCTCCGATGGGGTACCCTCCCTTGGTGAGCCACTGGTCTTTAGGGCCACGTGCAGAGGCCCTGAAGAGAGCCTTTGGGTTTTCCGGGTGCTCAGGTGCTCCTGAGACAGCGCACTTGCTTTTGGTGTACCTGAGGGTGGCATTCGTGCCCTGGGCCTCAGCGAGCCTGCCCATCTTCCCCGGCAGCAGTAGGCGCACGGCCACCTGGATGTCCCGGGAGGTGATGGTCACACGCTTGGCGTAGCGGGCCAGGCGACCAGCCTCGGTGGCGATGCGGTCCAATATGTCATGGACCATAGAATCCATGACACTCACGGACTCCGGGGAAAGGCTGAGGCCCTGGTCAACCTGCTTCAGCACCTGGGGGAAATAGGCGGCAAAGCTGTCCCCGAAGCTGTCCCTGCGGCGGTTGGCATGGCGCCTGCGGGAGCCTTGGAACCCTCGCCTCTTCTTCTGGATGGTCGTGGAGTTGGCCCCTTTGGGCTCTTGAATGCTCTGGTCTTCCTCAGAGGTCGTCTTAGAGGAAGCCTCAGCCATGGCGGAGGCAGCGGCCACTAGATGGCAAGACCAGACTGTGCCGGTTGTGGACCAGGGAAGCCGGGCACTTTGGTATGGCCGTGTGGCTCTACGTCACAGTCCAACTCGACATCTGATTGGATGAAGTGTCACCCAGGGAGCCTGTCAAAAATCCTCTCTCCATTGAAGGTGATTGGATGATCCTGTTGCTTGGCATCACATCAGCCAATCACAGAGGGCGTCTGCTGGCCTCAGCGGCCCCTGATACCTACCTCAAAGGAACACAGAGTCTTGCTCTGTCACCCAGGCTGGAGTGCAGTGGTGCAATCTCAGCTCACTGCAACCTCTGCCTCCTGGTTTCAAGCGATGCTCCCTCTTCAGCCACCCAAGTGGCTGCGACTAGAGGCTCGTGCCACCACACCTGGATAAGACATATATATACATACTATATATATACACAGACACACACACCCACACACACACATACACACGTATAGTGTACAACGTGGTTTCATCATGTTTCCTCAGGCTGGTCTTGAACTCCTGGACTCCAGCGATTCTCCTGCCTTGACCTCCCAAATTTCCGGGATTACGGGCATGAGCTATTGTGCCTGGCTGAGAAAACTTATTCCAAGAAAATAAAACATGATGTTGATACCCACTGAAGGATGCACCCTAAAACCAAAACAAAAAAAAAAAAAAAAAAAAAAAAAAAAAAAAAAAAAAAAGTCTGAGACCATTTATAAACGTGGTTACAAAACTCATACCTGAAATATTACTTAAATCATATTACACACACACACATACACACAAAGATAAACAGTCTACTGCTATAAATAGCAATTTAGAAGTATCAAACGGGGCAAACGTTACTAATGGAACAAGCAGACCTCATACAATATTTTTTCAACATTACCTCTCTTATACAATTCATTTAAATACATAACAAAAACCCACAGTGCAGAAATAGCTAAATCAGAAATTCAATGAACAGCACCCTTTTCAAGCTTCCAAGAAACTGAAGGACTGTAACTCATTCACGTTTGTCTAATTCTATTATTTCCCAGTGCACAATCTTTTTTAATGCAAAGCTTAATGTCCTGTGAGTACGCATCACTTACGATGGAAGTATCCAATGAGAGGACCGAAACCCCACTCTCCACTGGCTCAGCTAATGAAGTGTCTTCAGCCCTGGGCCTGAACCATTGGCTGAGAATGTGAGCAGGTGACCAGTCCTGAATCAATAAATGCCCTCAAGCTGTTCAGCCTTGTAAATTGAAGAGAAAATTAGTTTGAGGTGTTTGTCTACTTTTATTTCTTTGTTTGATTTTCGTTTTCTTTTAATTGTGGTGACTTCAGGATTTGAATCCAAGGCTGTGAGTAAGCATGTCTCCCACCTCTTGCATCGTATTGTGAAGGAAAGCTCTCTGAAAAGGAATTTGGAGGAAAGAGACTATTCCTGTGAACAGCTTGCATACCAGGGAGGTGCAGACTTCAGTGTAAAACAAAGGTGCAGTTCCAGAGAACTAAAAAAGGATACGGCTATTATAGAGAAAGTTCCCAGAAAGGTTCTCAGTGCAGTCCATTCATGTAAATAAAGGATTCAAACTTAGTTCTGACTGGTTGACTCAGTTGAGCTCTGATTGGTCTACACGACTGAGCCCTGATTGGCAGGGCAGGTGAGCTCAGGTTGGTTGGTTCAGGCGACCTCTGAAAGCTGCAGAGTTAGACAGAGGTGTGGGTTTTTGGGGAATTCCTAGTGCATGTGTGGGCTCTAGTCTGCACGTGGCAGCTTGGCTGTAGTTTCAGATTAGGCTCAGTCACTGGGATCCATCTTGAAAGACTGACTCTTTTAGGTTCACATTTGTCCACAA
>NW_016813257.1:0-3582 GCF_001698545.2 Rhinopithecus bieti
AAGTTATTATCTTTAGTTTTATGTTAAACAAATATCAAACTATTTTATTTCTTCTTATCGTTGTATATAGCACAGAGTGAACTATAGGACATTTGCAAAGAGTGTGAATCTCTTCTCATTTATCTGGGCCTTTGGATGTTTTAATGCTCCATTATGCTTTAAAGAAAAGGAAAGAAAGTGCTGCATTTATCATTGGAATGGCTTAGTATTAATCTTTCATTATTCATATTTTCATCACAGATAATACTGAGTTTGGTGTAATCATGGATATTTAAGAATATGGAGTTGCCTTTTACAGGAATTAAAAGTCAAAGTGTTCACTTCTCTTATTCTATAAATAGAAGATCTGGACTGAAACCCCAAACCAAAATTATCCATGGTCAGAGATTTAGAAATTAATTAAAATTTTCTATAAAAAAATGCAAAATTTCACAAAGAAAAGGTAAGCAATTTTCTACATAGAAATTTTGAATATTGAAGAGAACAAATTGGTAGATAAAAAAGATGACCATGGGGAGGAAGAATTATTAACAGTTGAGATATTAACTGGTTCACTCTATTCCAATCTTATAATCTTACATTTTAATTTAAAATTTGAATTCTTTCCCTCAAATCTTATAGTTGAAATTAATTGAGAATGTTTTAAAACTACACTAAAGCCTAACCTTTACTGAATAAGTTAATCTTATAAAAGGATCATGAGAAAGAAAACAAAAGGCTTCATCTTTCTACTTCAGAAATATGGGCATGCACAGAGAGTTTGAAGAAATATAACAGGAAGTTTCATAAAGCCACATTAGTTTAATTACACATCTGCCTTATCTCTTCAACCTTGTCTTTCTGAGTTGTTATATCAATGGTTAATCTTAACTGATCACTGAATAGAACTGAGAACATCAAGCTTGTTTTGACTACAGCCTAAGTAAGAGGAGATTCTCCCATTACCAAGAGGGGAGTGTCAAAGCAGTACTCTAATTACTACCTCTGTGAAGGTTAACTGTATCTGTCTAAATCTCAGTGTTTAGATTCCTACCATCAGCAAAGGAAAAGCAGATTACAATTGCCAGTGCAAGAAACAATTGAACAAGATTGTGCCATATCAATATTCGTAAAGACAAGAGAATTGATGACTTTATCTCTCTGTTTCCTATGGGTGACTTTCAACAGAGGTTTGCCTTTGAAATGAGACATATCCAATTTAACAAACATAATACCCGCTAATTATGAAGGACTAGGCAAAGTGTCATAAAATATAATATAAAAGACGGAAATCACTTTCTGTTCTTTAGGAGGCACATAGCCATCAGATCTTCTCAAACCTGCATGTAAATTGAAACTGTGAGGAAAATACAACAAAGAAACTAAAAAATAAAGGATTATAAAATAATTATATATTCTAAAAAATGTAGAAATAACTGGTTACTTCAAGTTTCATGATTTTGTGTTTACGTCAACTGTCTGTAAATATACAAATATTTGAATATTTTGATTTCTAGTAAACATTTTTTAAAGTAAAGAAGTTTTAAATAGGATTTGCGTTTTCAGGTATTAATTAAGAAGGTAAAAGCATATATCTTAATAAGATTTTTTTTTTTACTTACCTTTGAAAAGGCTGGCATTCTTTAAAACTCGCGACTGCTCCTGGGATCCAGCTTGGCTATATTCCCCAAAGAGCCAAGCTGTTAGGTAACAGAGCTGGAAAGACAAACATAGATAGTCAGAATGTTAACTGTCTTTTCTAATAAACATTTATTTTAGAATATTTTTACATTTTCTTAAAAGTTGCAAAGATGGTATAGAGAGTTCCCGAATACCTCTCATCTGATTATCACTATTGCTAATATCTTACATTATAATTATAAGTGCATTTGTCAATGTACTTTTGATGTGTGTACAATGTACTTACAATGCTGCTTTTGATACATTGTGATAGATAGTGATACATTGTAATAGATGGATCTAAATGAACCAATATTGACACATTATTCTGATTTCACTAGTTTTTCTCCTAATGTCATTTTTCTATTCCAGGATATCTCATTGTATTGTCATTACGTCCCCTTGGCCTCCTCATGGTAGTGATAGTTTCTTAGACTTTCCTTGTTTTTGATGACCTTGAATGTTTTGAAAAGCAATGGTCAGACATTTATAAAATGTCCTTCAGTTGGAATTTGGCTGATGTATTTCCAATGATTAGACTGGGGTTATGAGTTTTTGGGAGGAAGACCATAGAGGTAAATTATCATTTTTGTCACTTCATATCAAGGGTACGTGTGTCATCAGCATGACTTATTACTGTTGACACAGATCTTGATCAGCTGACTGGGGTATTTATTACTGTTGACACAGATCTTGGTCAGCTGACTGGGGTACTTATTGCTGTTGATGCAGATCTTGATCAGCTAACTGGGGTATTTATTTCTGTTTACACAGATTTTGATCAGCTGACTGGGGTACTGTTTGCCACCATTTCATATTATAAAGTTTCTTTTGTTCCTCCTTTCCATACTGTACTGTTTGAAAGCAAGTCACTAAAAGCAGCCCACAGTCAAGAGATAGGGAGTTATGCTCCATCTGCTGGATGGGAAAATGACACAAAATATTTGAAATTTTATGACAGAAATTTACCTATTCTCCCCATTTGTTTGTTTCCTTGTTTGTGTATTCATTCATTCATTCAGTAATTTATATGTATCAGTGTAATCTCATGGATATTTATTTTGTATTTCATGTTGTAACACAATACTACACTCTTTATTTTGTTGGTCTAATTGTTTTAGCTTTGGCCTTTGTGAGCTCTTTCAATTAGCCTCTATGTCTTTTTTGACATACCATATTGGTTTGTTTAGTGAGTACTTCCTTAAATCCTGGCATGATAAGATAGTCCATGTTAATTTCAAAATGCATAATATAAATGTTATAATCTTCTTGTCTCAGACCTAGACTTAGCCATTTTTTTCAAGGATCTCTGATTCCTTTCATCAGAGAATGGTGAGAAATCAAGATCTGACCACTAGTTATGGTTCCTTGCCACTGGGGTGCCATTACTTCTAAGCCCTCTCAGTGAACTGAGCTAGGAAATTTATGTTTTATATTAACATGTATATGCAGACATCCATAATTGTCTCTATATCTATCAATCTGTATATATAATTAGATAACATTATTTCATACTGACAACTTCAATCTGTATCTATAATTAGATAACATTATTTCATACTGATAACTTCAACTCTTCAGCTTCATATTGTTAACTTCAGGCTGATAACTTCAACTTCCTTAATACATATTAAATAAACAGCATTTTGGGTGTAATAGAGTATATATTAAAACCACATTTTTCATTTCTTTATGAAATGCTCCTCTCTGAGTATTATTTCAAGAGTAATTCTTATAAAGATGTCCACACAAGTGAGAAAACACGTTCATGGTGCCTGATTCTGAAGAATCATTAAGAAAATCCATGGACATTTATTTTCATTCATTTCTACTAAAGTTCATTATGCTTGAAAAAGAAAAGTAGCTTTTAATACTGTGTGCATACAACCACAGCTCCTTTTTTTTTTTTTTTTTTTTTTTTTT
>NW_016813257.1:5341-8381 GCF_001698545.2 Rhinopithecus bieti
ACATGATATAAATGATGAATTGATGGGTGCTGATGAGTTGATGGGTGCAGCACACCAACATGGCACAAGTATACATATGTAACAAACCTGCACGTTATGCACATGTACCCTAGAACTTAAAGTATAATAAAAATAAATACATAAATAAATAAGAAAATCAAAAGATTTTACCCCAAAACATGTTTCTTTGCCATATCTTGAAATGTCCCTGCAAAGCTGTCCTTCCTGGTGACAAATTTGCATCTGTAAAGAATTTCTATTAACATAGGTAGATCTTTTTCTTCCAGGTCTTCCCAGTGCTAAGGAGTTTAACTAAAAGTCCAGCACTTTTTAAAGATCTGAATAGGAAGCATTTGTCATCTATTGTCTCTAAGGGCAGCCAATATAAGATCTCAAAAAGAACCTTGGTCTCCACAATATTTGATCTTAACTTGAACATTTGCTTTCTATGGATCCCAGACAAACTTTACACAAACTCAATCATCAATCAGAAAATGTTTAAATTTACCTATAGCCTGGAAACCACCACCTCCCACCCCAAAGCTTTGAGTTGTGCCACCTTTCTGGACCAAACCCATGTATTTCGTAAATGTATTTGATTGATGTCTTATACCTCCCTAAAATGTATAAAACCAAGCTGTGCCTCGACCATCTTGGGCACATGTTCTTAGGACTTCCTGAGGGCTGTGTCATGGGCCATGGGCACTCACATTTGGCTCAGAATAAACCTCTTCAAATATTTTCATTGACAACCAACTTATAGATCTACTTCCCATCCCCTTCCATATGGGAGAAAAAAAAAATTCTAATAAAACCACTTCCTCATGACTCTATCTCACTACAAGACAGTGTGTATGGCTAAGGTAGCAGAAATATACACACACAATGAAAGGGTGTTTTAAAATATTGTTTAAGACAATCTAGGACAGGCATACAATTAACTTGTTTAGAAAGACAGATGTTACTTAATAATGAAACTCTAGTAACTCTTTCTTTCCCTTCAGACTAGGACTACTGATAACCTGCAATTATGTGTGACAAGCTGAACAAAACCACAGAACCAGAGTGTCAGACTATGGCTACATAATTTTTAGAAAGATCTTATTTAAGCAAATCTCATAAAAGTTTTTAAAGGAAATATTTTCTAAAGCCAAAAGTCAGCTACATTCATAAAGTATGATCACTGGTACAGTACACCTTTTCGGTGGCATCAACTTTCAGGGGAACTTGACAGGAAGAAAAAATAAATCTCGGCCGGGTGCGGTGGCTCACACCTGTAATCCCAGCACTTTGGGAGGCTGAGGAGGGTGGATCACGAGGTCAGGAGATGGAGACCATCCTGGCAAACATGGCGAAAGCCCGTCTCTACTAAAATCACACACACACACACAAAATTAGCCGGACATGGTGGCGGGCGCCTGTAGTCCCAGCTTCTCGGGAGGCTGAGGCAGGAGAATGGCATGAACCCGGGAGGTGGGGGAGCTTGCAGTGAGCGGAGATCGCGCCACTACACTCCAGCCTGGGCCACAGAGCGAGACTCCGTCTCAAAAATAAAAAATAAAAATAAAAATAAAAAATCTCAAGCTACTAGCAATAAAGTCAGAGGAGTGGGAACTGATGGTACAGGAAATCTTTACAGAAAAATAAAGATATGAATGGTTTCCATAAGGCTTGAATTCCCATCGCTGTTAAGGAAATTCAGGCCTCTTGGGTTGCTTGAAAGAAGGAACTAAGAATGAGCTGCTTACATGCAACTGGTTTGTAGAAGGAGTAGTCCCATTATGGAATGGGAATTAGAATAAAAAGAAACAAACACAAAAATCTTCTGTCCACCAGTATTGGGAACCTTCACAGATACCAGCTGTTCAAGAGGGGCCATAGATAGAAAGAGGTTAACCTTGAGAAGCAGAGGGCGAGCTTGAGCCCGAAGTGTGTAAAGTCCAGATTTGCCCAAATATATACTATGGTGGCTGCAACCCAGAGTAGTAATAGGAAGCATGGTATAGCACTGGAGAATCAGTAGGACCTTAGCAGAGCAAGTACCAAAATGTCTTGAAGAGATTCTTTCACAACATAAGACCCTAGATTCCATAGTAAGGAAAAAAAATGTGATAGAACACAATACACCATCAATGAAACTCAGTGGAGCGATAAAGAAAAAATGTATTTCTTAAGAACTAATAATAATAGAATAATCTGTAATAGACACATAATACGTATTTAAAGCCTTCAGAGAAAACGGAAGGAATATAAACTATAAGAAGAGCATGTCAAACACATAACAAACAAATCTGACCAAAAATGCTTTCTCTATATATATTGCTCTAGAGGTAGTCTTATGGGCCACCCATAGCTAATTCTATACTCATTTGAAAGAACAAAACCCAAGGGGTTCACAGACTTTGTTGGAAAGATAAAATTACCCTATTAGATATAAAAAATTCTTATAAAAATACGGAAAAAAGTTTATGTTATTGGCACAGAGTCTAAATGATAAATATAAATATGTAGCAATGTTCCATTTAAATCAGTGGGAAAAGAACAGACTGTTAAATAAGTGGAATAGGAAAAATTCACCATGCAGATGCACAAAACCATGCAGATGCACAAATCCTGAGGCTGTCACAGGGATTGGTTCCAGGACCCTCACAGATATCAAGAGCTACAGATGCTCAAGATCTTTATGTAAAAAGGAGTATTATTTGCATATAACCTATGCACATCTCCTGTATACTTTAAATCATCTCTAGATTACTTATAACAATTGTTGGCCGGGCACGGTGGCTCAAGCCTGTAATCCCAGCACTTTGGGAGGCCGAGACGGGCGGATCACGAGGTCAGGAGTTCGAGACCATCCTGGCTAACACGGTGAAACCCCGTCTCTACTAAAAAATACAAAAAGCTAGCCGGGCGAGGTGGCTGGCGCCTGTAGTCCCAGCTACTTGGGAGGCTGAGGCAGGAGAATGGCGTAAACCCGGGAGGTGGAGCTTGCAGTGAGCTGAGATCCGGCCACTGGGCTCCAGTCCGGGTGACAGAGCGA
>NW_016813258.1:0-993 GCF_001698545.2 Rhinopithecus bieti
TCCCCTAAGCCAGGAGGAGAATTCAGCCCTTCTCCTCCTCCTCCCCCTAAGCCAGGGGGAGAACCCAGCCTTTCTCCTCCTCCTCTCCCTAAGCTGTGCATCCTGAATGTGACTGCTGAGTCCTAAACTCTTTCCTGCTCTGGAGTTTATCCCCACCGTTGGAGCCTTCTGTTTTGAGAGGTCTTGAGAAAACTTGCTTTTAATCCCTTAAAAGCCCCACTTTTAAACTGATGGCCTTTAACACTTTGGACCCTGTCCACTATGTCGTGTCTAAGCCCCAGTGTCCGTCGCCCTGCAGGGGCCAGAGTCAGGCACCTTCCAGATGGTCCTGAAGTGCACAGCGGGGCCTCCATTAGACACTTCACAGGTATGATGAATGTGCTTCTCCCTCACAAAGACACGAGTGTGGGGAGTGAAGTTATTTGCAGTCTGGGTTTCACAGTCCTCCGGCCCACCGGCATCCTTTTCCTTTTGGCGGTTCCCGAGCCGCAAGTCCCACCCCCACCACTGGGGTGGCAGGGAGGTCTTCTGGAGTGGAGCCATGCTGCCCTCACTCCGGGGCTCCTGGCCTTGCAGGGAGATGGTAGTGCTGACAGGCGGCCCAATAGAGTTGTCCTAGGCCAGGTGATGCAGTGGAGTCTGAAGAAGCAGTGAGTTCAAGCCGGGGCCTGTGACCTGGGGGAGGCGGCGGCCGCTCCTAGAGCCCTGGGATGAACAGCACATGGAGACAACATGGGCAAAGGAGTGGGGACCAGGAAAAGAAGCAGGTTGGAGAACCATCAAAGGTTCTATGAGGTGATGCAAAGCCACAGTGAGCAGAGGTGCCCTCATCTGGATAGAAACACAAAAAGAAAAACAGGTTTGGTGAGTGTGTACATGGGTGTATATGTTCGTGTATATAAATGCTATGCATCTCTGTGTGTATGTGTGTGTGCTGTGTCCATGGGTGCATGTGTATGCACGTGAGCATGTGTGTGCTGTGTGTCCGTGTGC
>NW_016813259.1:0-287 GCF_001698545.2 Rhinopithecus bieti
CACGTTGAAGTATCACAGCAACAAGAAAACTACAGCCACACACAGACACATACACACACACACAGACACATACACACACACTCTCACACACACACACATACACACTCTCACACACACACACAGACACATACACACACACTCTCACACACACAGACACATACACACTCTCACACACACACACAGACACATACATACACACTCTCTCACAAACACACAGACACATACACACACTCACACACACACAGACACATACACACTCACACACACACACACACAGACACATACAC
>NW_016813260.1:0-1150 GCF_001698545.2 Rhinopithecus bieti
CTTATATTGTAACTTGGTGGTTAATTTAATTCATTCATATATTTAACCACAGTCAGCATGTAGTTGCTTTCCTCTAAGAGGCTCACTTTCCAAAACACAATTTGCAAAATATCTTACTTCTCCACAAGGCTCTTTGTGTTTGGTTACCTTTTATTTTTGCCAGAGTTTCTCTTATGTAGTTACTTGCCTGCCTAAGGCCCCTGGTTGATAATTGACTCTGTGAGCCCGTTTTCGTGGCATGCTCTCTGAGTCACCAATAAATCCCAGAGCCCTCCTGTATTAAATATAATACAGGGCTACATCTTTATATATGGCTACCTTCTAATCTAGGAAGCCATAAGAGACACTGATACAAAGGACTGCAGGACAACCTTCCCTTCGACTGAGCTCAGTATGGATTTCCTGGAGAACTCCGAGAGATACAGAGCATTGTTTTCAGGTATCTGACTTCTTTTGGAAAACATTTATCTTGGACATTAGTCTACAGTGGTTCTTATCAACTACCATTTTCATTATTGTGGAAATTAGTCAGTTTAGGAATTTGGGCCAATGCAATGAATAGTGAAAGGAGTTCACATATCTAAGGGGAAACGGTCTTTTCTTTTTCTTTTCAGTCCTTAAGAAAGCATTTGTTTACTTCTTTACCCCCTGGCAGTTTTAAGGGCTATTGTTTCTCTGCTCTAGAAATCCATTGTATTAACACAGGACTACAAATTCACCCTCCAAATAAGATGTTAATTTATCTGATTTATACTTGTGTCCAACTGGAGCTTTTGTTTGCAAGTTTCTTGTAAAATGTGTACTTTTCAGTACACATAAGAGACACTAATTTCAGTGATCCATTTTACCTTCAAAATTATCTTGGTCAGGTGCTACGGCTCACACCTGTAATCCCAACACTTTGGGAGACTGAGGCAGGAGGATTTGAGACCAGCCTGGGCAACTTAGCGAGACTCTGTCTCTATTAAAAATCAAAAAAATTAACCGGGCATAGTGGCATGCACCTGTAGTCCCAACTACTTTTGGGAGGCTGAGGTGGGGAAATTACTTGAACCCAGGAAGATAAGGCTGCAGTGAGCTGTGATCACACCACTGCACTGCAGCCTGGGCGAAAGAGTGAGACCTTGGCTCTATTAAAAAAAAAAAAAAA
>NW_016813260.1:5311-7465 GCF_001698545.2 Rhinopithecus bieti
CCCCCCCCCCCCGACAAGTGACCTTTCTCTTTTCTCCTTGGCCAGTCAGGGAAGCAAACTCAGGAACCCTGGACTTAGGATATGGGAGGAAGATTAAAGCGGCAGTTCTCAAAGTGTGACCCGGGAGACGCTGCAGATCCCAAGATCCTTTGTAGAGTTTCGGTGGCAGAACTAGTTTTAGAATAATAGACGTCATTTGCCTTTTAAACTCACAATGGAATTTTCCAGAGGCGACCTGATATCTAATGATGACACTGCTCTTATGACCAAAGGAATGTGAGCTCGTATATTCTTGCGGTTTTTAGAATTTTCTAAGGTAGGTTATTTGGATTTCCCAATTATCTTTTTTTCTTTATGCTTGTAGTTTCTAGAGTTGACAGCATATTTTTTTTCTCACTTTTCTAACCTTCTTATACCTTCTTAAATCTCTGATCTTCCTTGTCACTTGATCTTGACACCTTTCCTTCTGCCCGAGTACATTCTTCATAATTTGCTTTAGTAAAGATCTGCTTTTACTAAACTTTCTCAGTTTTGCTTATCTGAATGTGTCTTTAATTCATCTTATAATTCTTTTTTTCCGACTAGTCAAGTGCAGTAGTGAGAGTAAAATAAGGAGTTTGATCTGTAACTGACTGTGAACAATCAACTGAGATAACTCACTACCTTTGGACCAGCCCATCTTACAATTCTTGAAGGGTTTATTTCACTGTTTATAGATTTTGAGGTTCAGAAGTTTTCCTCTTTCAGCACATTGATGTTATCTGTCTTCTGACTTCGGTTGCTGTTGAAAGTTGTTGTAATCCCTACTTGCTCCATCCTCTATGCTTCATTTCCTTTAACTTTTTTTTGAAATAATTATACATTTACAGAATATGTGATGATGTCATTGCTCTGGTGAGGAAAAAAATATGTGCTTGTGTATTCCTATGTTTTTTACAATTTTCGAAGGTAAGGTCTTTGGATTCCTTGATAAGTATTTTCTCTTTTTTTGGTAGAGACAGGGTCCTCACCATCTTGCTCAGGCTGGTCTCAAACTCCTGGGCTCAAGTGCTCCTCCCACCTCGGCCTCCCAAAGTGCTGGGATTACAGGTGTGAGCCACCGCAACTGGCTGGATTCCTTGACAAGTTTTAAATGTTCTGAAACCAGAGTGTTTGGGAACATTTGGATTCGAGTATAGCTACTCCTGTATTGTACCTCCTGGCCCAAGTATTCAAGCCTTTGTGGAATGAAATGACTTTTCTTTTACAACTTTACCTTTCCCAGACAGACCCTGCTGAAGGCCTTACTTTGACAGCCCTGCCTGGGTTCAGAAATGAGTCAGAGGATGATTTTCACAGTGATGAAAAGCATAAAAGGGGCCTGCAGTGTCTGCAGTCTGTAGAAGGAGGGATCAGACTATCACCAAAAAACCACCTGTAACATTCAACAAGTGATTCTCTGCCTTTGCTAGCAATATCTTGTATGTAGAAAAGAAAACAGAAGTAGATTCTCTGTTACCCTTCCTGCCCTAGGAGGATTCCACGGTTAGTGAGTCACCCTGGGAGTTTATGAAACTCAAACGTCTTTCTCAAAGATCTTTAAAAATCACTTTGATTCTCAACTGCCTAAGTTACAGCTACTAGTCTTTCCTGACAGTGTTGGCTAGACCTTATGGATGACCAGACGGCTTTTTCCTCCTCTGCTTCTGTCTAAAATGTCAGGACTTAGAAGAGCTTGTTATACATTTCAGTAATGTATAGCGGTAACAGTACTGTTACCGGTAACAGTAAATTAGACCACTATGACTAAGCACTAGTGATAGCTGCATAACTAAAGCAAAACCAAAGCCATCTTCTGTTTGGGTTGCTTAATTTAATAGAATAGTGATTGTTTTGGCCAGGCGTGGTGGCTCACGCCTGTAATCCCAGCACTTTGGGAGGCCGAGGCAGGCAGATCACGAGGTCAGGGCGTCAGGAGTTCGAGACCAACCTGGCCAATATGGTAAAACCCCGTCTCTACTAAAATAATTTTAAAATTGGGCATGGTGGTGTGTGCCTGTAATCCCAGCTACTCGGGAGGCTGAGGCAGGAGAATCATTTGAACCCGGGAGGCAGAGGTTGCAGTGAGCCAAGATCATGCCATTGCATTCCAGCCTGGGCAACAGGACGAGACTC
>NW_016813260.1:10177-17333 GCF_001698545.2 Rhinopithecus bieti
AGACAGAGTCTCGCTCTGTTGCCCAGGCTGAAGTGCAGTGGCATGATCTCAGCTCACTGCAACCTCTGCCTCCTGGGTTCAAGCGATTCTCCTCCCTCAGCCTCCCGAGTACCTGGGATTACAGGAACGGGCCACCACACCTGGCTAATTTTTGTATTTTTAGTAGAGATGGGGTTTCACCATATTGGCCAAGCTGGTCTTGAACTCCTGACCTCAAGTGATCCACCAGCCTTGGCCTGCCAAAGTGCTAGGATTACAGGTGTGAGCAACCGTCCCCAGCTTAATTTTTTTTGTTTTTGAGAGAGAGTATCGCTTTGTCGCCCATGCTGAAGTGCAGTGGTGTGATCTTGGCTCACTGCAACCTCCACCTCCTGGGTTCAAGCGATTCTCCTGCCTCACCCTCCTGAGTAGCTGGGATTACAGGCATGTGCCACCATACCCAGCAAAAAAAATTTTTTTTTTGAGACAGAGTTTCGCTCTTGTTGCCCAGGCTGGAGTGCAATGGTACGATCTTGGCTCACCGCAACCTCTGCCTCCCAGATTCAAGTGATTCTCCTGCCTCAGCCTCCCGAGTAGCTGGGATTACAGGCATGTGCCACCACGTCCGGCTAATTTTGTGTTCTTAGTAGAGATGGGTTTTCTCCATGTTGGTCAGGCTGGTCTCCAACTCCTGACCTCAGGTGATCCACCTGCCTCGGCCTCCCAAAGTGCTGGGATTACAGGTGTGAGCCACCGTACCTGGCCAATTTATTTTTTCTTTAAATTTTTAGTAGAGATGGGGTTTCGTCCTGTTGGCTAGGCTGATCTCAAACTCCTGACCTCAGGGGATCCTCCCACCTTGGCCTCCCAAAGTGCTATGATTACAGGTGTGAGCCACCACACCAGGGCCTATATATATATATTTATTAAACAGGATCTTGCTCTGTTGCCCAAGCTGGAGGACAATAATGCAATCATGGTTCACTGCAACCACGACTCCTGGACTCAAGCAATTCTCCCACCTCAACCTCCCGAGTGGCTGGGACCACAGGCACATGCCACCATGTCTGGCTAATCTTTAACATATTTTTTTTTTGTAGGGATAGGATCTTGCTAAGTTGCCTAGGCTAGCCTCGAACTCCTGGCTTCAAGCTCTCCTCCCGCCTCAGCCTCCCAAAGTGCTGAGATGACGGGTGTGAGCTGCCATGCCTGGCCCTTACAACTATCTTGTGAAGTAAGTAATAGCTCCGTCTTTCCAGTTGGCAAAACCTGAGGCTCAACAGGGGTTATAAAATTGTTAAAGCTGGGACATGATAGAGTTATGAATGTTTATGACTTAAGGCTGGTTTTGTTGGACCAAGGGCCACTGCTCTCTACCATTCTACCATGAACATTTTTTTTTTCTTTTATCTTTTTTGACACAGTCTCATTCTGTCGCCCAGGCTGGAGTGCTGTGCTGTGATCTTGGCTCACTGTAACCTCCGCTTCCCGGGTTCAAGCGAGTCTCGTGCCTCAGCCTCCCAAGTAGCTGGATTACAGGCACCCGCCACCAGGACTGGCTAATTTTTGTATTTTTAGTAGAGATGGGGTTTCACCACATTGGCCAGGCTGGTCTGCAACGCCTGACCTCACGTGATCTGCCCGCCTCGGCCTCCCCAAGTGCTGGGATTACAAGTGCGAGCCTCCGCGCCTGGCCCTATTTTCATTTTTTTTTTGGATATATACCCAGAAGTGGGATTGCTGGATCATGTTACTTAAATTTTTAACTTTTTGAGGAATCTCCCTACTGTTTTTCATAGCAGCCGCACTGTTTCACATTCCCAACAGTGTGTAAAGGTTCCAATTTCTCTACATCTACACCAACAGTTGTCATTTTGTTTTCTGCTTATTTTTATTTTTTATTATTATTTTTTAAAGTGACAAGGTCTTTGTTTGTCATCCAGGCTGGATGGAGTGCAGTGGCATGATCCTAGCTCATTGAACCCTGAAGTCCAGGGGTCAAGCAATCCTCCCACTTCAGCCTTCCAAAGCACTGGAATTACAGGTGTGAGCTACCACGCCTAGCCTTTCTTTAATTTAAAAAAATTTAAAAGTATTTTTATGTAGAGATGGGGTCTCACTATCTTGGCCAGGCTGGTCTTGAACTCCTAGGCTCAAGTAATCCTCCTACATAGGCCTCCCAAAATACTGAGATTACAGGCTTGAGCCACCACACCTGGCCACCTTTCAAAAAATAGTGACAGTTAAAATAGATGTGAGGCGATATTGTGGTTTTAATTTGCATTTCTCTGATGATTAGTGATGCTGAATGTCTTTTTATATGCTTATTGTTTGTTTATACCTTTTTTGGAGATATGTCTATTTAAGTCCTTCATCTATTTTTTTTTTTTTCTTTTGGAGACAGGGTCTTGCTCTGTCTGGAGTGCAGTGGTGCGATCTTGGCTCACTGCAGCCTCTGCCTCCCAGGTACAAGCAATTCTCCTACCTCAGCCTCCCAAAGTAGCTGGAATTATAGGTGCGTGCCACAATGCCTGGCTAATTTTTTGTATTTTTAATAAAGAAGGGGGTTTAGCTATGTTGGCCAGGCTGGTCTCAAACTTCTGGCCTCAAGTGATCCACCTGCCTCAGCCTCCCAAAGTGCTGGGATTATAGTCATGAGCCACTGTGCCCAGCCTCCTTCATCCATTTTTAAATTGTGTTATTTGTTGTTTTGGGGTTTTTTTTTTTTTTTGGAGACTGAGTCTAGCTCTGTCGCCCAGTCTAGAGTGCAGTGGTGCAATCTCAGCTCACTGCAACCTCTGCCTCCCAGGCTGAAGCAATTCTCCTGCCGCAGCCTCCCGAGTAGCTAGGATTACAGGCGCATGCCATCATGCCTGGCTAGTTTTTGTATATTAGTAGAGATGGGGTTTCACCATGTTGGCCAGGCTGGTCTTGAACTCCTGACCTCAGGTGATCCGCCCACCTTGGCCTCCCAAAGTGCTGGGATTACAGGAATGAGCCACGCCTAGCCAAAACTTAAGGTCTGTTTCCTACCAAGCATCGTGCTTAGGGAGTGTCAAAATAAATACGGCATAGTACCTGCCCTCTAGGGACTCACAATTCAATATTACAAGCCCTTAAGGTACTGGTTCTGGTCGGAAAGGATCCAGCCTTCTGGAGAAAAAGGACAGGTACAATTAGAACTGAGGGGCAGATACACGATTTGTAACCCATTCTGTGTGAACTGCCTCCTCCGGACAGCCCTTCCTCTCTCCCCTCCTGAGACTGTGTCTAAAAGGAAGACTACTGCCTATCACTCACCTCAGAGATCAAGCCTTTAACTCCTTATAAACACTTAAGGTATCTGAAAAATGCAGTCAACCATCCTTAGGCCTCCTAAAGTATCAGCTCTTGGGTGGGCGCTATGGCTCATGCCTATAATCCCAGCACTTTGGGAGGTCGAGTCGGGTGGATTGCTTGAGCCCAGGAGTTTGAGACCAGCCTGGGCAACACGGCAAAACCCCACCTCTACAAAAAATACAAAAGTTAGCTGGACATTGTGGTACATACCTGTAGTACCAGCTACTTGGGAGGCTGAGGTAGGAAGATCACACTACTCCTAGAACTTAGCTTCTGAAATGCCACTCCTGCACATCTTGGGTTTATTCCTTTTTTTTTTTTTTTTTTTTTTTTTTTTGAGTCAGGGTGTCACTCTGTCTCCAAGGCTGGAGTGCAGAGGTGCGATATTAGCTCACTGCAGCCTCAAACTCCTGGACTCAAACAATCCTCTCAACTCAGCCTCCCATGTAGCTGAGACTATAAGTATGTGCCACGTGGCCGGGCACGGTGGCTCACACCTGTAATCCCAGCACTTTAGGAGGCCAAGGCGGGCAGATCACAAGGTCAAGAGATTGAGACCAACCTGGCCAACATGGTGAAACCCCATCTCTACTAAAAATACAAAAATTAGCCAGGTGTGGTGGTGCATGCCTGTTGTCCCGGGAGGCTGAGGCAGGAGAATAGCTTGAACCTGGGAGACGGAGGTTACAGTGAGCTGAGACTATGCCACTGCGCTCTAGCCTGGTGACACAGCGAGACTTTGTCTCAAAAAAAAAAAAAAAGTATCTGCCACCATACCCAGCTAATGTTTTACTTTTTGAAGAGATGGGGTCTCATTATGTTGCCCAAGCTGGTTTCGAATTCCTGGGCTCAAGTGTTCCTCCTACCTTGGCCTCCCAAAGTGCTGGGATTATAGGTGTGGGCCACCATGCCTGGTTCACGTCTTGGGTTTATATACCTAGATTGTCCTCAGGTTTACGATTCTACACCTGATCTTATTAGAATTCAGTCGAATTTGTCTTTAATTCTCCATTTTCTCTTTGAATTCTGACCCTATCCCACAAGGAGTTTTTCTCCTCCCTAATCCCTCTCCTCTCAGCCTCTTTTCAGAATCATCTGCAAACCAGTTCTATAAATGGCTTTTATTTGGCCAAGAGGCTCATATAGTCTGAGCAACAGAAAGTAAAGATATATAATCTGAGCAACAGAAAGTAAAGGTAACGAATATAGAAAATTTTCTGATGCACTCTATCTTCAATTATTTGAAAATAATCAGGCCAGGTGCAGTGGCTCATGCCTGTAATCCCAGCACTTTGGGAGGCTGAGTTGGGCAGATCACTTAAGGTCAGGGGTTTGAGACCAGCCTGGCCAACATGGTGAAAACTCGTCTCCACCAAAAATTAGCCAGGTGTAGTGGCGCATGCCTGTAATCTCACCTGCTTGGGAGGCTGAGGCACAAGAATCTCTTGAAGCCAGGAGGCGGAGGTTGCAGTGAGCTGAGATTGCCCTACTGCACTCCAGCCTGGGTGACAGAGCAAATGAGACTCAGTCTCAAAAAAAAAAAAAAAAAAAAAAAAAAAAAAAATAATCAGTAAAGAGGGAAGGGGACTAAAACAACAAAATAATCAGTAAAGCCAATATGCTAATTCAATTCCATTTAATTCATTTATTGAGCACCTACTATATATCAGGTATCATGCTGGGTCCTGAGACCACAAAGATCAAACACGGAGAGTTCCTGACTTCCGAGAATTTGCCACCTAGAGAGAAAAAACAGAAATGTAATCAAATACATTGTGATAACTGCTTCAGTGAATAACATACCACATGATCTACAGGAAGCAGCAAAAAATTAATTCTGCCAGGATGGAGTGCTAGAGAAGTCTTGGTGACGAGGCAGCATAGTGGCCTGGAATGCTACAGAGAGGAAGTGACATTTGTGTAAAGAGAAGTGAAACTAAATTAGAGAAAAAGAAACTAAGTTATCCAAATTGAATTTTTTAGTTTCATACTAAACCCTTTATAAGAGGCTAAGAAAATTTCCAAAGAATTAAAGGAAAACATGTTTATTTGTCTTTCTGTTTCACTTTATCATATATCTAAATCCTAATTAAAATGTCATTTTAATTACAGGCACTCATGTGGCCAGGTACCACTGTATCAATGGCCCAGTTGCTAATCTCCTGGTGGGAGATTTCCCTGAGTGACCTGGCAGTGTCACTATTACTACCACCCCACATGAATCTTGTGCTGGAGGCGACTAGAGCTGTGTGTCCCTCAGCAGAAGCAGGTGGCATAAGCAAGAGTTCCCTTTTGGTTTCATTTTCAGAGGATCCCAATTGCTCACTCTGCAAGAAATAATGTGCCTCTCAGGATGGTTCCAAGCTGAGCCCAAATCACTGAGGGAGATTCACTGCTTGCTAACATGAACTTTATTCCTGGATAAACAAGTCCCAAACCATCTTCTCCATATGCCACCAAGGTCAGGTCAAAACACACATTATCAGCTGGGCGCGGTGGCTCACACTTGTAATCCCAGCACTTTGGGAGGCCGAGGCGGGCGGATCACTTGAGGTCAGGAGTTCAAGATCAGCCTGGTCAACATGGCGAAACCCCGTCTCTACTTAAAATACAAAAATTAGCCAGGTGTGGTGGTGCGTGTCTGTAATCCCAGGTACTCAGAAGGCTGAGACATGAGAATCGCTTGAACCCAGGGGGTGGAGGTTGCAGTGAGCTGAGATCACGCCACTGCACTCCAGCCTGGACAACAGAGTGAGATCCTATGCCAAAACCAAACAACACCAACAACAAAAAAAGTGCTTTATCAAGTGCGACTCTGTGAGAGACACTCTGCTAGATGCTGGAGCCATAAGAGTGAAAATAATAGTCTCTGCCCCAGAGGGGCTCAGGTCTGGCTCCTTGATACATTTCACAGATGAGGAAACTGAAGCACTGAACTTTCTGGTTTCTTTCTCTGGGCTGGTTATGCTGTACTCCCTTCATTGAGTATTTTCCTCCCTTCATGAATTTTCAAGAGTTTCACTCGTTGCCCAGGCTGGAGTGCAATGGCATGATCTCGGCTCACTGCAACCTCCAACTCCCACGTTCAAGTGATTCTCTTGCCTCAGCCTCCTGAGTAGCTGGGATTACAGGGACCCGCCTGGCTAACTTTTTGTATTTTTAGTACAGACAGGGTTTCACCATGTTGGCAGGTTGGTCTCCAACTCCTGACCTCAGGTGATCCACCTACCTCGGCCTCCCAAAATGCTGGGATTACAGGTGTGAGCCACCGCGCCCAGCTGCACAAAAGTTTTTAAGTTTGATGTAGTCCCACTTGTCTATTTTTTGCTTTTGTTTCCGGCCAAGAGAGAATCTTACATCATGTAACATAATCATGGGAGTAACATCCTATCACATACCATATTGGTTAAAATCAAGTCACAGGTCCTATCACCACTCGAGGGGAAGGTATTACACAAAGGCATGAACACCAGGAGGCAGGATCATGAAGGCCACCATGGAGTCTCTCAGCCACACATTTATTTATTTATTTATTTATTTATTTATTTATTTATTTATTATTTATTTTTCCTGGCTCCCAGAACTGATGCCAAACATTTAAAGGGCAATAAAAGCCTACTTTTTATTCAACCTTTAACCAGTACTTTTTTTCTTTTTGAGACAGGGCTCTCACTCTGTCGCCCAGGCTGGAGTGCAGTGATGCAGATCTTGGCTTACTGCAACCTCTGCCTCCTGGGTTCAAGCAGGTCTCCTGCCTCAGCCTCCTGAATAGCTGGGTCTATAGGCATGTGCTACCACACCTGGATAATTTTTGTATTTTTTGGTAGAGACAGGATTT
>NW_016813260.1:19929-24784 GCF_001698545.2 Rhinopithecus bieti
TTAAAAAAGAAAGAGAAACAAAAATAAAGATGAGATTTTCTTACTTTTTTTTTTTTTTTTTTTTGAGATGGAGTCTTGCTCTGTCGGCCAGGCTGGAGTACGGTGGCACGATCTCAGCTCACTGCAACCTCTGTCTCTCGGGTTCAAGCCATTCTCCTGCCTCAGTCTCCTTAGTAGCTGGGATTACAGGCACATGCCACCATCCCCAGCTAATTTTTTGTATGTTTAGTAGAGACGAGGTTTCACCATGTTGGCCAGGCTGGTCCCAAACTCCTGACCTCAAGTGATCTGCCTTGTCTCTGCCTGCCAAAGTGTTGGGATTACAGGTGTGAGACACCACGCCTGGCTAGTTTACTGACTTTGAAGTCAAGAAATCTTTTACTGTACCACTGTGCAATTATGACCCTCATAGATTTTCTGGCAGAAATGGTAAATAAAAAAACAGACGTGGCCGGGTGCGGTGGCTCACGCCTGTAATCCCAGCACTTTGGGAGGCCGAGGCGGGTGGATCACGAGGTCAAGAGCTCGAGACCGTCATGGCCAACATGGTGAAACCCCATCTCTATTAAAAACACAAAAAAATTTAGCTGGCGTCGTAGCATGCGCCTGTAGTCCCAGCTACTCGGGAGGCTGAAGCAGGAGAATCGCTTGAACCCAGGAGGTGGAGGTTGTAGTGAGCCGAGATCGCACCATAGCACTCCAGCCTGCACGACAGAGCGAGATTCCGTCTCAAAAAAAAAAACCAAAAAAAATCCTCTCTAAAAAAACAGATGTTGTATGAAATATTCTCCAAGGGCTGGAACTTGGGCAAAATCTGTAAACAATCAAAACACTTGAGTCCACTTCTCACAAATTAAGTTTCACTAGCACACGTCTTGTTTTAATGACAACAGGGAGTGCTCTTGACAGTTCTAGTCTCCTCAACCTCTTCCTCTTCCTAGGCCTTTCTCCTCTGCTTTGCATCCCTGTTCCCAATCACAAGAATAGGACTGATAAATAGAGCTCTGCAATATGGGTTAGGAATACCTACAGTTTAAGACAAGTAACAATTGATGGCAGCAGCAGCCTGTCTGGAGCGGCTACTGCAAAGATGCCAGCTGTAGTGGGGAGGCAAGGTGAGGGCTGCGTGCTCCGTGGAGCTGGCCGGAGCCCCACCGCCTTCTGAGTTGACTGGGTGGGAGCCCCATGCTTTCAGGCACAACTGCAGCCGCACAGCTGCAACCTCCCAGCCACAGCTGCAGACCTGGACGTCCCTGTGCTCTCGCGGGCCAGGAAGCCCCTGCCCCGCAAGGCTTGGAAGTGTCTGCTCCCGCTGCCTGGCCTCTCCTTGCTCCTGGAGCCCACTCTGGGGCAGGGCAAAGCTGTGGCTGAGCCCAAGAGCTGTCTAGACCCAGCTGGGTGTGCCTGCGCCTGGGGCGCTGCCGACATGCCAGCCCCTGCCACCTGGCCCCTCCAGACTTTGGGCACTGACAAGCACAGGAGGGAGGCTGGCGGCGTGGGGCAGGAGACTCTGAGGGCAGCTCGGTGCGGGCCTGCCGGCAGTCCTCTGCAGAAACAGCCTGGGCGCCGTGGACGACATGATTGATGGTGGCAGGAGGCAGACAGGCTCCTGGGTGGAAAGGGGTGGGTTGAAGCCCCACCTTCAAGTCAGGGAGGCCTGAAGCCCGGGGCTAGGCTGTCAGTCGTGGGTGAAGCCTGTGGCCCAGAGTGAGAACTTAGGGTGATTTTCTGGGTCAGCCCATGGCCACCCATGGACCAATCAGCATGCACTTCCTTCTGCGCCTAGCCAGTCACACAGACCCTGGGACTACCGGCTGTGGGAAGGAGCTACCCAATTCAGGTCTCCTCGACTCATCAAGACGACCTGCCTGCGGAAAGGAGCTACCCACTTCAAGTTTCCCGAGAGATGTTCTGTCACTCAGTAAGGCTCCTCTTCGCTTTGCTCACCCTGTAGTTGTCCGCGTGCCTCATTCTTCCTGGATGTGGGACGAGAACTCAGGACCCACTTAATGGCGGGCCTGAAAGAGCAGTAACACAAACAGGGCTGAAACACGCCCTCCTCCCCCCACACCCCCCTGCCCCGACTTGTGCGTGATGTGAAGGAGAGAAGTGCTGTGGCCCTTCAGGGAGCCCAGACCTAGGGGCTCCCTGAGCCAGGGCTGTGACACCCTCTTTGGGGCGCTGCGGTTTCTGGTATCTTCAAACTTCCGGGCACCACTGCATTCTCCTTGTCCAGACACAGGTGCCCACAGCAGAAGCCACTTGTGATTCATCAGATTCAGCTGCAGACTTGCATGGAACCGGCACCTTTGCCGGCACCTGGAGCTGCCCGCCCAGCTGCAGCAGCTGGTGTGTCTGGCTGTGCGCAGTGACCAGACCTTGCATTCGCTCGCCTACACAACCCTCACCGCTCTGTGCCTGGGTCACCCTTGACAGGCGTGGAATCCTGGCTGGTAGCATGAGCTGAGCGCAGCTTGCCAGGCCAAGTCGGTGGAACGAGTCTAGCAAGCCTGATCAAAACTCAGGCAAAGGCACCACTGGTCACAGAGCTTTCTAGCTGGAAAAGCAACACCAGAAGGATCCTGTGACACAATCAACATACTAGGAGATCCCTGCCACCCTGAGAGGCTACAGGAAGCTGCCTCCATCCAGGCCTCTTCACAGAAGGAGAATTGCAGAGATCATAGGATTTTCTGCTCACAGGAACAGATGGTGTCCGGTCAGGAAGCTAAAACGCTTCAAGGAAAGTGCAATAGGGATTTATAATAGTGATGATCTGAGACTCTGATAATGATTCTGAGATGATTCCCAATTCTATGATGAATCATCTCAGAATGACTCTGAGAGGATGATTCCTGATTCTATGATCATTGAGGTAGATCTCACGGTTGGTGAATCTACTTGGTAAAGCTGAGGCATCACAATACCATCGTTTCTTTCTGAGGTGAAAGCTTTCCCAATACTTTCAAAATAGTCTGCAGGCTGCTCTACCTGTGGAGTAGCCATTCTTTATTCCTTCACTTTCCTAATAAACTTGCTTTCCCAGCTGGGCGTGGTGACTCACGCCTGTAATCCCAACATTTTGGGAGGTGGAGGTGGGCAGATCACTTGAGGTCAGGAGTTCAAGACCAGCCTGGTCAACATGGTGAAATGCCATCTCTACTAAAATACAAAATTCGCTGGGTGTGGTGGCGGATGCCTGTAATCCCAGCTACTCAGGGGCTGAGGCAGGAGAATGGCTTGAATCCGGGAGGTGGAGATTGCAGTGAACCGAGATTGTGCCACTGTACCCCAGCCTGGGTGACAGAGCGAGACTCTGTCTCAAAACAAAACAAAACAAAACAAAACAAAAGAACCAAACTTGCCTTCACTTTAAAAAAATGGTCCACATCTCTTCATTTATGTTCTTCCCTCATAGATAGAATACACACTTATCCTCAGACAGGGATTATGGGTTCTCCCATCCATGCGAGTGACTTAGAGAATGCCAGCCCTTGGCATGACGCCAAAGAGTAGTTGACTCAGTAAGTCCTTTTAGGAAGGTGGAGCTAAGTGTACTTGTGTGGCGGAAAAGCAGTGTTTTTTTTGTTGTTGTTGTTTTGGCCAGGCACATTTAGATTCAAATCTCAGTACTGCCAGTTACCAGCTGTGTGATTTTAGACAAGGTACTTGAATTTGAGTGTGATTATGTGTAAAATGAAGTGAATAATAATGGCTTCCTCCTCCTAGGGTTGTAAATACTAAATGATGTTGTAAAGCCCTTTGTAGAGTGCCTAGAATATAATAGGCACCCTCTAAATGTTTGTTCCTTTCTGGCTACCTGGCGATATAAGGATTCCAACTACGTTGGGGTTAGGAAGAACAGCTGCGAATGGCCTAATGGGGCCCTAAAGTTGTTTTATCCTGCCCTTATATACAGGACCATTATCTTATTCATTGACCTTTGGCATGAAGCATTGACCTTCCTCACGAATAATAAATGTGTAATGATTCTTGTTTGCCAACCCATGAGGTATGGCTCAATAGTCATAGAATCAGAAATCATTAGAGTATGGATAATCAGTATTGTAAACCCCGTTGCACTTTCCTGGGAGCATTTTATCTGCCTGGCCAGACACCATGTGAACATGGTTCAATCCAGAACATATCACCTGGATAAATTATTTACAAGTCTGTCTCACTTTAGAAGTGGGACTTATTCATGACCTAAATAGCATTCAACTATAATCTACACTTGCAGTTTTTTTTAAAGAAGCAAGCTTACAGAAAAGATGAAAGGAGAAAATGTTCAAAAGGCCATGATACAAAATATATCAATTCACACAATTTTCTGTCACCCAGGCTGGAGTGCAGTGGCACAATCTTGGCTCACTGTAACCTCTGCCTCCCGGGTTCAAGCAGTTCTCCTGCTTCAACCTCCCAAGTAGCTAGAATTACAGGTATGCATCACCAGGCCTGGCTAATTTTGTATTTTCAGTAGAGACAGGGTTTCACCATGTTGGACAGGCTGGTCTCGAACTCCTGACCTCAAGCGATCCACCTGCCTTGGCCTCCCAAAGTGCTGAGATTACAGGCGTAAGCCACCATACCTGGACCTTTGTTCTTTTATAGATATTTTACAGATACCAGATAGGGGAAATTGTGCAGTTAAAATGCTTAGAATCTGGACAGGACAGCAGACATAACCATTTCCCAGACTTTCTATTTTTTTTTCTTTTTCTTTTAAAAAAATGTCAGAAACCTATTTCTTGCTAAATTTTCCCAAACTTTCTTTCAATACTTAGTCTCTGAAGCCATGGTTAAAAACAAAAATAGGGCCGGGCGTAATCACAGCACTCTGGGAGGCCGAGGCGGG